>NC_050534.1:18618125-18624497 GCF_002922805.2 Oryzias melastigma | reverse complement strand
ACGTTGTCTTTACCGTTTGATTCCTGTACACAACTCCATTTGTTTTCTATAAGAAATCCCTTTTGTCCTCCACACCAGAGTTTGTATTTACATATGATCTACAGCAGTGTTTCCCAACCCTGGTCCTCAAGGCACACTGTCCGGCATTTCTTTGATCCAACCCTGCTCAAACACACCTGCCTTTGATGACTGTCATCATCAAGCTTCTGCTGAGCCTGATGATGAGCTGAATCAGGTGTGCATAAGCAGGGCAACATGGAAAACATGCAGGACAGTGTGCCCCGAGGACCAGGGTTGGGAAACACTGATCTACAGAACAACCAAACTAAATATTTATTAGGATCTTATTTCCTGATTTTTAACTGCCTTGTTGCTGTTCTTTAATTCTGATCTAATGTCATCCAGTTACTCCGTATGTTCTTGTGCTACCCTGTCTAGGGACTATAGATGGACATTAGGATTATTACTATAATCCAGCAATTATACATCTACCAATTTCTAGATAAATGTGGATCAGTGTGCATTGTCCCTATCAAATAATTTGATTATTAAATAAACACAAGTGCTCCATTTAAGAAAACCCAATAGAGTTCGTCTGAATTCACACAAGAGATGTTTACTAATAATACAAAAAGCACCAACAAATCTGAATTTAATGACATTGATAATGCTTGTTCATGTTATATTTTCTCTGTAATTGTAGTGTCTACACATAGATGGCGCACTACAAATACTTTGTCTTTTGTGTTGGTGCATAAAGCAACGATTTTGTTGTTTTTCTGACGTTCACGAGTGTTTTCCGCACGCAAATTCACCATGTCGCTGAGGGACATCAGCCCCTTGGTGCAGTAAAATGAGAACAAAAGTCACAGTTTTGAAATAAAAATTCAAAAATGCTTGATTTTCAACCAAAACTAAAGCCTGTTTTTGTCTGGATTCCAATATTTTTTTCTAAAAGCATCTCGAGCCCTTCTATTACATTTTAGAACACTTGGTGGCCCACGAGTCAAAGAATGTACACATCCCTGCCTTAGAAAATGCAACAGTTTGATAAAAATACATAATAGGCAATACCAGTTATAGTTCCTCTGAATGGTCCAGTCCCAGTTTTAAATGGATTATCAACACATTTATCAGACTATTTCATAAGAGAAAATAAAACCACAATCCACAAATGTGCTTTTATCATTGACTGTACATGAGAACTGGACTGAATGACTCCTCCCCCTTAACATTTCCACCAGGATGAAGCCAAAATCCCAAAGACTTCTATTCTTATCGTCAGGATAAACATTTTTTTTGAATAATTCTCATTTTACGATTTAATTTTAAAAATGGCCAATCAAATGCCTCAATTTCAATTTCCCAATTTGAAGTGGTAGGGGGGTGGACTTCCAACAAACTCACATCTGATTGGCTTGGAACCGACTCAGACTAATCACTGCTTACTAACACAATGCCGTCCATAAATGGCGACTGAATTATCTTCATTCGGTTGGAGCCAGAAGTCCAGTTTTATTTACAGTCGATGGCCTGTATGTCTGTCTACTGCAACTGTTTTTTTCTCCTCTATTTGTGGTGAAATGCTAGAGATCAACTTAACCAGAGATAATCGGGTCATCAAGTTGTGATGAATTTCTTGACAGATTTGTCATAATTGGAGGTTTGATGCAAAACATTCAGGAGTTTCTCACATTCAGATCTGCTCCACACCTTCATAACTGGTGACAGACGTATGAAACTCGACACTCACTGAGTTCTGCGATGCTGCCCACCCGGGTAGCGAGCAGCGACTGCTCCAGGGTCCGGAGCTCAGCCTGGGTGTATCCGTGACTCTCGCCGCCCCTCCCCGAGCGCTGCTGGTCCCGGTGAAGGTTCAAACTCTCCGGCAGGCTCAGCACTCCTGGAAGCAGCACAGAAGATAAAACAGCTCGAGTTATTCATGATCCTCTGAGTTTTATCTCCCTTTATCCTCCTGACTAACAAAGAAAAAACTTTTTGTCCTGTCAAAATGTTTTTAAATCCATCAATTCCCAGTTCCCCTCCACGTTTGGCTTCATTGGAAATTTCCTCTGTAGAACATTTTCTAAATACCATTTCTAGTTTAATTTTGTGCAGGAAATGTGAAAAAGCTTCATAAAACTTTGACAAAAATAAACTGTGACAAGCTAAAGATTAGAAAATAATCTCCCATGCTTGTGAGTGTAAACCCAACATTTTTGGTCACATTTTATAATTTTATCAAAAAATTCTCCAACATTTTATAGCTTTTACTTAAGAAGTCACTAACTGTTAGAGTCTTGAATTCATTAATTTTCTCTATACTTGTCTCCATCTTCAGAAAAATGCCACAGAAACATAAAAAACACCAAAAACACATTTTTATCAGAGTGCTGTTGTAGGTCAGACCAGAACATGACGCCAGTGTGATAAAGCTCAGAGCAAATATTAGCTGCATTTTAAAACAGGATTGTCAGACATTTATTGAGAAAATATTTGTCGTCAAAATGAACAACTACTAAACTAAAATCCTCTGTATGTCGTAAAGGATAGAGCTGAGATTGTGAGGTACATTTGCAGATGTAAAGATTGAAAGTGAAAGCATGACTGTGTATTTTCGCTTTACGTAAATGGTTTTGATCTCAGGTGTTTTCTTGTCTCTCCTGTAAGTAGATTATGTTGGAGGACAGGGATTAATCCATTTAGCCGCTGTTATTGCAGCCGGCCTTTGTTTGGTCTGCAGAGAATCGTTTGTGACAGATTGGATATTGAGTTTTTTTTGTTTGTTTTTTTGAAATGAGGAAATGGAAAGCAACACCCCATGAAGCAGCAGTCCAAATGAAACAGGTGGTTGGAGGGTTTTTTCAGGAGAATGTCACATTAAACTGAAAGAACTTCATTGTCTTTTTCTGATTGTGACGCAGTAAAAACAAAGACTGTTTATTTTAAATCTGTTTTTCCTGTGCAGAAAAAAAAAAAGGACAAGGATCCCGTTAGAGAGTCCTCCCACGGTTCTATTCCTTAAACGTCCCGCCCAAAAATTCTGGTATTCCCCAGACGGACTCTAACTCTCCTCTCTTCCCACAGCTTTTCCTGGGCCTTTTCTTCAAGGTTCCAATAATTCCTTTAACAGCTTTTTCCATTGCAGTCTGACCACTGAGAGCTTTCCACAGATATTAGGGTGTGCCTGAAATACATTCCTGAACAGAAATATGGAATAGTAAATTAGGAATTGAATAGTTTCAGCCAAAAAAACGACAATAAATTTCTCTTAATGGAAAATAAAGTGATGTATTTTTCAACTTTTTACCACTTTTAACTTAATATTTCTTGTTCAGGTGATCTAAATAAAGTATAACTTCTTTAACTCACATCCTTATCTTTAAAAATGTGATGCAAAATTTTGGAAAAAAAAATCCTATGAAACACTGGCTGTCTGTGTTGTAAGAAACGCTCCGTTGTGCGGTGGCATACACCAAAGAACATTCTGGTGAGGAATTTGCTCATTTTGGGATGATCCTGAATGTATCCAAGAATGGTGCAAGCAGACGGGGATATTGGGAGGAGTTTTGAAATGCAAAGGACTAATAAAAAAACTTGGTCGAAAATAAAATTTAAAAAATGTTTGTCAGGCCCCAATTCCTCTGAAAAAGCCTATAATGGTCTGTACTGTTCATCATT
This sequence comes from Oryzias melastigma, assembly GCF_002922805.2. NCBI lineage: Eukaryota > Metazoa > Chordata > Actinopteri > Beloniformes > Adrianichthyidae > Oryzias > Oryzias melastigma. The sequence goes on along the minus strand of NC_050534.1, from coordinate 18,620,816 downwards.
AATGCTCTTCAATGTGACAACGAAAAAAATTCAAGAAATCCCTTTGTATGTGGTCAATAGGGCTGCCACGATTAGTCGACTAGTCAACGACTAATTTAACAGTCGATTAGTCGTTACTTTATATTATATGGAGTCGGAGTGTAGTAAAGTTGAAAATTATAATGACATTATGATAGCTTTTTTGGCTATTTTTGGCATTTATTAAGGATTTTTAGGCTAATTTGGAGTTTAGCTAATATTTCAACTGCATGCTAGCTATTTCGGCAAATTTAGGATTTTTCAAGTTTTTTTAGGCTAATTTGGAGTTTAGCTAATATTTCAGCTACAAACTAGATATTTTGGCTAATTTAGGCTTTTTTCAGTTTTTTAGGCTAATTTGGCATTTAACTAATATTTTAGCTGTCTATCAGCTTTACGGTTTTCTGCTATCAACGTCAGCGTTTTTAGCTACCAGCATTAGCATCTTAGCATCCAATTTCAGCTTACAGCATTCACAATAGCATCACAGGTAATGCTATATATCTAGTTTCTAGTTAGTTTAAAGCTAATGATCGTTAAGATGTGTGCTTTACATCCAATTTGCGCATGTCCTGATTAGTCGACCAATTTGCAATAAATAATCGGTAATTAGTCGACTATTAAAATAATCGTTTGTGGCAGCACCAGTGGTCAATAACTAAAGCTCACCTCAACAGTACTATAACCCTGGTTGGGTAGAAGTCAAATGTTTCCTGTAGATCTTCATTGGGTTTGCACACCGATTGGAAATGTCAAAATCTGATACAACAGGAAATGTGTTTTTGTTTTTAAGTTTTCTGTCTTTTGCATCTTTACGATTCCAGTCCTGGAGTTTTTTTCAGAAGAAAAGGCAAATCTAAACAGTAAGAAGGATTTTTTTTCTTTTTGGCTTTTAAAAAGAAACCAGTTGGACAACTTTTATCCGCTTTCCCACAGTGAAGAAGAGAAATCTTCTGCTGTCTGACCTCTGATCATCAAAGACATTTAATGGCTTTTTCATGGCTGGACGTTTTTCTGCTTTTATTTATCTTTTCTTGTGAAAGCTAAGTTACAAAAATTCCCAGATATTTCTTCCGTCTTTGGACAAAATCGACTCATTTTTTCTGTTTTTTTCTCTCCCTTCACATCGGGTCTAAAATCATATGCTAACATTATTTAGGGGTGCCGGGGAGTCCTTTTGCTGAATTATTCATTTGGCCAGATCAAGACATGCAAGCATCCTGCAGCTCTCTCTGTCCTCTCTTCCCACTGCGTCTCCATGCTATCTCCTACTAACATTCGGCTTTTGCATAAAAAAGGTAAAAATATTTGATTGAGTCTGTGTGGCTCCTTGAAGACATGTTCAAATAAAGATGAAAGAGGGGAAAGGAGAACCTCCGATTAAAAAACAACAAGGATTTTAAGTAACTTCTCATTTCAGTTCTGTCATTCTCTGACCTCTATGGCGACCGGAAGAGCTCGGTGATGTATTTACCAATATCCTTCTCACGAGACGGTCTCATGTTAGATAGAGACATCTGACCTGCATTTTCTATTCCCTTCATACCTGCTGCTGTCAAGCAAATGTAAATGTGGAATGGGTCACGGGGACAGAAGCACTCACATCTCCTACTCAGAGTCATTTCTGCAGAAGCTGCTCACCCAATCTGGCTTAAATAATGGAGATAAAATGAAAAAACACATTTGTTTGTAAAGCATTAAATGAAATAGTAAATCCAAAAAGACTACGAATACGTCTGAACTCAATCTTTTGATCATTTCTAAGACTTTTGTATCTCAATAAATTGCAGCTTTTCAATTATTTTCTTTGATAGTTAGACATTGGGACTGAATGGAGACAAAATTCAGATGAAAACTCAGTTTAAATGGATTCAGGGGTTTGCTAACATGTTGTTGACCAATTTTTCTTTTATTACGTTGTATTTAAGCTTTACGTTTAATTTTTAAATTTGACACAAACCCAGAATTACAAAATGATGCAGTTTCTCAAATGACCACTAGGGGCTGGTTCAGAAGGTTGACATCTCTCATTGGCTCTCATGTGGAAAAGTCTATTTTAAACCTAAAGTTATAGTCTTTACAACCTATTTAGCATTTTTTTCCTGCTAACTATTGGAACCCAACAAAATTAAAAAACTTTATTTTACACCTTCGTCCCTACTGTCCGAATGACTAGATATGGTTTACGGACAAACCTGTGCAAGTCATGTAGGTGGCCCACAGGAAATAGCAAGGTCATAGACCACTTGGTGATCTGGTTGAGAGAAAATGCAACAGGTTGTAGCCATTGACTGTATATCAATGGACTGGGCAACCCCTCCCTTCTCGTGTTCCAAACAGGAAGTATGTGCTGGTTGCAAGAAGGCCAAAGTCCCATAGACTTCCATTGAGAAACAGTCATTTTATGTCAGAATAACCATTGATACATTCTTCTTCAGATCTTCTTTTATGAATAAAATAGAAATAAACTTGCATTGATAAACTTGCATTTATCGAAGAAAAGTTTTTACACTTGGAGGGGATGGTTTTTGAGACCGATTTAGCAAAACTGCAATGGAAACAGTTTTTTTTAAATTAAATGATCCACGGGACCAACAACCACATACTGTGCCACAAGAGTTCTCGCAGCCTCACACAGCATCAAACGGACATCAAAATGTAAAAAAAAATTGA
>NC_050534.1:18616021-18617916 GCF_002922805.2 Oryzias melastigma | reverse complement strand
CGATGTCCGCTTAGGGGCTCTGTAAATATGATTAAGAAAATAAAGTGCGCTCTCAACTAGTGGTTGAGGGTTGAAGTCATATAGGCATAGGCATATATCTTTAAATATGACATATCTTTAAGTGAACTTTTGGCCTTTATAATTGCACATTTATGCAGATGATTAAATCCTGTCCTCCAGCTATTTGACTGACTAAATGTTTCAGCTCAGCGTGAAAGATCTTTGATGCCTAATATTTGCTGAATGTCTTTTGACAGGATTTCCTTCTTCTGTCTTGAAAAAAAGAAACACCTCAAAAAGTTTTATTTCATGACGTTCAGAGAAAGGATTGTGAGATCAAGGTCAGAGGATATTCGATCAGTGACATTCCTTTGAGCGACCAAAGAGCGGAGGAATCTCAAAGCCTCTACAGACAGACACTCAGAAATCATCTGAAGAAAGGAAATCCTTTGACAAAATTGATGACCCAATAACAAGTGGAGCTTGTGTAACAGTAAAACATTTTGATCTGTAATAAGCCACGTTTGCAGACTTCAATTCATCTAAATTACCAGTCGGGCTTAGGTCATTGGGGTCACTTTGCAGCTGTGAACCGTCACCATGTCATTCAGATCCGATATTTTCGGCAGGAGTATCCGATTGATTTTCTGTAGTGAGCGAGTGGCTCTCCTCCCTTCCCAGTGAGAAAACTCTGCTCGAATATTAACAGGTAGTTGCCATGGCAATAGGCGACTGCAGCCTAACAGCCCGGGGATTGGCTGAGCTAAGAAGAGACCAAAAAAAACAAAAAGTCTGGTCTATTTTTTTCTGCATCGTAAGAAAAGCCCAAGAAAACTCTTTGGAGCCACAAGCTTATGACCTTCCACACAATTCCCCAAATAAAAGGTGCCTCACCAGAAGGGAGGTCATTGAGCAGACACCAGGGATTCTCACATCATCAATGCCCGAATGTGTCGGGGACCCAATTAGCAGTAAAAGGGCCAAAATGATGGCTGACCCAAATGCTCGGCCGCAAACTGATCAGGCCGTTTGAAGAAACTCTCAGCAGTAAAACCAGGAAATGACCTCAAAGTTCCAGCCGCTCATCAAACTGTCTGGCTTTTTAGCTATTGCCGCTTGTCCATTCATCAAGTTCCGATTGTTTTTGGTTCCTTTGAGGCTGTCGTCGTGTGGGGAACCAGAACAGACTGCCAGTTCTCGCTGAAGAATTACATTTAGTGAAGGAAGTGGAAGGATTTCTTTAAACTTTTACTCCTGGAAGTTTCCAAACTAAATCAAGGTAGTTATTTTCTGATTCACACTTTAACCCTTTGAAGTTCAGAGAATCATTGAATGTTTTATCTATTCCTGAGCTACCATTATACCTATATTTTTCTTAGAAACGTCTTATCATGCTTTGTTTAGGATAATTTTTTCAGCATAGTTTCTGTGACTTTATAGGTTTTTTTTGGGTGATTTTACCATATTGTATTAAAACAATGGACCTAAAACACCTAAAAAATACATATTTTTTGTCAATCGAGTTTTTAAAACTTGAAATAAAAAATTCATAGTGTAACTTTTATAAAAATTCTATCTCTTTCATCAAATCCAGCCAATGTTTTAAGCGGTTCCTAAAACGGGCTTCAATATAAGTTAAAGACAACAACAAAACTTTTTTTTTAACTGAACACACATGATCACATCATAAATATTTTTCCCGTTTTGTCCAACAGCGAAGTTATACTTGACTTTTAACATAAAAATTTAAGAATTTTTTCAAATTAATGACATTCAAAATAAGATCCCATAGATGATTTGATGACTTTATTACTGTTTAGGATAAATGCTGACTCCACACTTTTACCTGAAAATGACATTCAGTTACTTATTTAATTAAATGTGCTTCAGGTCTT
>NC_050534.1:18611889-18615994 GCF_002922805.2 Oryzias melastigma | reverse complement strand
AAAAAAAAAAAAAAAAAAAAATAAAAAACTTAAATGGTTTGGTCTTGTAGGTAAAACAAAGATATAGAAGGTAAAGTCACATTTTTGTAATTTCAAGTACCCTAAAAGATTGTGTAAATGACCAAAACGCACATCTTCAAATGGTCATCCATCCATGTATCCATCTGTCCATTTGTTCATCAATCCATCCATCCATCTGTCTGTTTTTCCATCCATCCATCCATCCATCCATCCATCTGTCTGTTTTTCCATCCATCCATCCATCCATCCATCCATCCATCCATCCATCCATCCAAAATGAGCTACTGGATGACCTCCACTGTTGTTATTGATAGCTTTTCGTTTCGGTGCCATGACGCTCCACCTTTGAGTTAAAACACTCACCTGAATTTCCTGGACTATTCTAAACCAGACCGGACCGATCATTGACCTACGATGCATATTTTCAGACTGTTGGAGGAACGGCCTGAAATGCCCTTTAAAATTGGTTGTGCAATTGAGACTCTGGAGCGGTGATCAAAAATAGTAAATTTTTGCCTTCAAAAAAAATTATTATAGAAATGCTAAACACTAAGGATAAATTTGCTTTTGTTTCTGTCTGCTGTTAAAAACATAAATAAAAATGCTTTGTTGGAGCAGTTATGTTAATAGGAATGTAATCGATCCTCGTTTAGTTTTACTGGAGTCCAAACTTGTTAAAAAATGTTAATATTTTGGATGGATTCTTGTCAAACACAGAGATGCAGCATTCCGTTTGAAATTTACATCCTCACATTTTCCTAGTGATGGACACTGAACGGGAATGATTTGAGACATTTGTGACTATTATGTTTGCAAAGATTATTTGTTATTTTTGGGGTATTTTTTTGAAAAATCAAGATCCCCTGCTATTGCTTCAAGTCATTTTTGTAACCTCTTGGATCCTTTGCTGTCGTTTGCAGCTAATATACACAAACCAGGGAGACACAATCACTTAGAGTGGTCTGATTGATCAGTTTAGAGCTGGTTCTGTATGATCCCAGAACACAAACACCAATCTGAAGTTTGATGAATGTTTCTTGACTTACTCATTACCGAAGTGCGCTTCTCCAATTTTGAGATAGATTTGTTCTTGAAACGTTTGCAGCCTTTCTTAAAATAGACTTACATGAAGGATGATGCATAATAAAAAAATAAATCCAAACAAAGACAACAAGGATCTGGCGGATTAGGGAGTGAGAAGAGAATAAAACCATGTATACTTGAACTTTGGGAACTTTATTAACTAGGGTGGGGGTCTGCAACCTCCAGATCCACACGTGGGTCTTTTATCTCTCCATGGTGACTCCTTGGACAAACATAAAATAAGTCATGGAGACTGCTGACCCAGCCAAGTCGACCGTCAGAGTCAGCAGCTCCCCTGAACCAAAACTACCTAAAGAGAACAAATAAACAAAGCCCGCAAACTAAGACTACCAAGGCCCAACTTCAAACTAAAATAACAAAACCCAGCAGTGTAAGACTGCTGAGGACAAAGAGAAGAAAATCAACAAAAAAAAGAAAAAGAAAATAGCATTTTCTTAAAGTAAAGATTTACTTAATTAGTATTGATTTAATTTAGATTAGTTAAATTTATAAATTTTTGTCTGAGGTTCACATAGATGATAAACTATGTAGGTTTTTACATCCCTGTTGACCTTGAAGATATTTTGTTTGCTCAACTCTACCTCCAGAAGGCACAGATTTTATATGAAAAGCAAAACTTTAGTAACAACTTTGATCTTTTATGAGTTAAAAGCACATTTATTTTATTCTGCACAACATTGGTTAAAGTCCAAAGATTATCTTGCTTGGCACAGAACGTCTTTTATTTTGAAAACAGGTTATTTGAGCTTCTGTCAAACATAACAAAAATATCACATTTTCTGAGATTTATTTTTATATTTTTGCTTTTGTTTGTGCCAAAAAATGGACATAAGACACAATTCATATTTATCATTTTTTTAAAAAAGAATGTTGTGAATGCAAATCCAAATTTCTTAAAGTAAGACAGAAAAGTAAGTACTAAAGTAAGACTATGCAGCTCCTTCTAGGTTTTGATTAGTAGAAAACGAACCCAAATGGCTCTTTTACTGTTAAAGGTTTCCGACCCCTGAACTGGGGGGTATATGGTATCTAGTGTAAGTATCGGCAAACAAAATATCGCAATATATCGCCAAATGGATTCCCCCTACACCACTATTATTAACTGGTTAGCACCAGAGCTTTAGCTCCATTGTTGATGGTTTTTAACCTTACAGTAACACTTGAACCGTTTACCCATTTAACGTCATTCCAGCAGATTCTGACACGAAAATTTGCAACACTTTGAGTGTTTATGGAATTACAATTTGCTTTGTTTATTATTGTATATTATTTCCTTATTTTTTGTAAATATTGCTTTTTCTCTAAATGTTAATATCTTCTGTATATGCCTAATGCTGCAACAGCCTAATTTCCCAGCCTGGGATGAATAAAGTATTTCTATTCTATTCTATTCTATTCTCTTCTATTCTAAGACAAATGAACTAACTGTAAAATGTTCCATTTTGGTGCAAAACACCTTTTTTCTGATTCACAATCAATTGGACTTACATTAATTGCGTAAATAGTTGAAGAGTTACTGTAGTTGGAAGAATGTTTTATTTCCTGTTACTGTCTAAAACTTTGATTGTATTTATTCCTAAGTACTTTCAACAAAATACTTTCAGCAAAGTAGTCTGGTGCAGAATTACAATAGGACTATGAACTAAAACAAATTTTAAAAAATCCTCAATTTTACTTGTTTGCTTTTATATTTTAGTTTTCTTTTCTCAGTATCTGTATCTAGATCTCAGTCTGTTTTATTTATCTTTTACGATTCGAGTTGTTATCTGGTCACTTTTAAAAAATCATTTTTTTATTATTATCTGATAGAGTTTTGTTTTTCTAGTTTATATCATAGGTTTAAACTTTAGTCCGTTTTAGTTTTTGTTAATTATGAAATCGGATGAGTTTGCCTCCAGTTTCGAACCCTATAATGAAAAAAAAAAACGTGTCAGATCAACCGAGAGGCTGAGGAAACCACAAAACCGAAGCACAAGCTCCAGTTGCTGCTGATCCGCGACCAATTTAAGATGTTTTAGTGCAGAAATGTGCTTTCCCATCAAACCACAATGTGACATATTCACCACCCACAACCGTATGGTTTCTGAAACCTCGCTCACACATCCTCATATGATAACCACACCCAACACCGGTATTTGCCACATACACAATTTTCTTGTAATGTCTGCATATTATCCTCATTTCTTTCCTTTGACCCACTCTGCTCTCTGTTTACACTCTCATCCCAACATATTTGCATATTCTGAGAAGCATCACTGCTGCTCTCGGTCGGATGTTTTCACTGATAGTTTATTTTCTACTGCAGATATAATTACCCTGAAACTCAAAATCTTTGCAAAAATATTATAACAGTACAATTTTCTACTATTTTCACTATCAAAACTATATATTTCAAAATATTCTGCAGTCATTTTATCTAAAACAAAACAAAAAAAAGTACGTTGTGACCTAGAATAAAATAAAAAGTGGAGCGCTTTCAAATGCAGTGGACATGAGTAATGCTTTATAGACCAACACAGTTGTCAAAATGACACAATTGATGCCAAAAAACCCTTGTCCTGTTCTGGCCTCCTGGGCTGATACCTTTTAAAGTCTCCATTTCAGCAGCAATCACGCAGAAAAGCTTTCTGCTAGAGAGAAAAACAAAAAGCTAATTTCTGAGTTTCTGTGTGGCCAAGAGATTTACATTTGAACCAGAAGATCGTCTGATCCTGAATGTGAGAAAAAACCCTTTTTAAAAACATTTCACCACAGTGCTGGTCAGCTTTTGGCAAAGGTGTTCTAAGTAAAAAAGAAAATCTCATGATAGACTTAATTTGCTGTAAGCTGAATGTGGTCGCTAAAGGTGTCTGAGCAGTTAGCTGAAAATGCTGAAGCTGAAAGCTTGCAAAAACATTAGCTACATTCCAAATTAGCCAAAAAGCTGGAAATATGGTTACATTATCCAAGAACAGCTTGCACAATGCTAAAATTTTAACTA
>NC_050534.1:18587829-18611523 GCF_002922805.2 Oryzias melastigma | reverse complement strand
TCAAAATTAGCCAAAAAAATAGCTAGTATAATGCAAAAATCTTAGCTCAACTCAAAATTAGCCAAAAAGAAAAAAATGAAAACATGTCTAAATTAGTCAAAAAAGATAGCATAATGCTAAATGTTAGCTAAACTACAAATTAGCAAAAAATAAAAAAATAAAAACCTGGAAGCTTGTCTAAATTAGCCAAAAACAGCAACTTAATGCTAAAATTTTAGCTTGACTCCAAATTAACCTAAAACCCAGTAGTTGCTGAACAATTTCAAGTTTTAATGGTGTCTCTAGCTGAAAGGATATGTGGAAGTTCACACGTTTCAAAAATGTTTTTGAAGGATTTGAGCAATTTCTCATTTGTTTCCTATGTGGGATATTTTGCTCATTATTCCAAAAACTATAAAGTTCATGAATTCCAAAAGCACAAGCAGTTATGTCCTGAACGGGCTGAACGTTTTGATACCAAGATTACTGAAATCAATGAAAGTGCGATTGATTTTCTACATGACGAAAAATGTACAGAAAGGAGCAGGAGAATCACTGTAAAGGATTCACAATAAAAAAAAAAAATCACCTTTTATTTGAGCTGTATGACAACAAGTAAATATTGGGTAAATGCAACTTGTAATAGATCAGGTTTTCAAATATAAATTATTCCATTAAGTTAAGCAAAATATCACGTCAAAGTATATGACAGATTTACAGTTTTATGGTAATCATGACATTTATACTTGTGTACTATTTGTATCCACAGAATTGTTGTGTCAATCTGCATTTTGAGAAGAGTTCCTGTTGTACAAACACGTAATTATATATTTGATTTAGTTTTTTTCTTCTTTTGTTGTTGTAAAATGTTGCCAGCCAAGGAATGAAAGGAAGCAGAAACAGAAAAGAAAGAAACATCACAACAGAAGAGATAATAAAACAAATCAAACAGGAAATTTAAAAAACTAAAGAACGAGAAGATTTCTCAGAAACCAGACAGTATACTCTTCTGGAAAGTAAAGAGTGTCTGATTTGAATAAAAGTATTAAAGAGATATTGTTAATAAAACATGAGAAAAACTCCATATTGCGTGTTCTTCATTGCTAAGGCCTTATCCACATGCATCCATACGACGGTTTGACGTTTGGGCGTCTCCAACTCATCGTTTTCTGACATGCTGGTTGTTACCATTAAATCACAGGTCTCCAATGTCCGGGCCGCGAATTAGAACCGGTTCAGTACTGGGACGCTGAGCGCACCTGTACCCTAAACCACCTAACTCGGTAGCGCATCCTGTAGTGCATCTGGTACTGGTTCAAAGTCTGGTACTGCATCTGGTACCGGTTTGGGTCCTGTACCACGTCTGGTACCGGTTCGGGTCCTGTACAGTGTCTGGTACTGTTTCATGGTCTTGTACCTCATCTGGCACCGGTTTAGGTCCTGTACTGCGTCTGGTACCGGTTCGGTACTGGGATGTAGAGTGCACAGGTACCCTAACCCGGGACCGGTTTGAGTCTGGGACTGCATCTGGTACTGGTTCAAGGTCTGGTACTGCATCTGCGCGTAACCGCAAACCGGAACCGGTCCAGTACCACAACATGTAGTGCAGCGGTACCCTTACCCAGTGCTGGTACATCTCACCCTAACCTGGCACCGGATGCGGTGCTGGACCTGAACCAGTACGAGTTGGGGTACTGGTTTGGGTCCTTCTCTCCGTTAGGGTACTGGTTCAAGGTCCGGTATTGCATCTGGAACCAGTTTGGGGCCTGTACCGCATCCGGTGCCGGCTTAGGGTACCGTTACCAGGTTTGGGAACTGATACTGGACGCATCCCAAGGATCAGTGTGGTACCGCATCCGGAGCCGCGTCCTGAGGGTTGTGGACCCTTAATTTTTCAAACAGCCAGCAGGTCAAGCGACGTCTCTGTATTGTGCCTCAAGATGACTTTAATTTTTATTTAGAACTATATAAATACTAAACGACCTGTGTGCTGTACAAACCGGTGCTGCTTTCAGACAGAACTGAATCAGCACCTTATTGTTCTGATTCATTATAGAGCCGCTACATTTCCAGTGTTTAAGTATCACATGAGTGAACCAGGCAACAAAACATGGTAATTAATGCTGGAAGTATTTAGTAGAAAAGAACAAATGTTTGTTATTATTGTCTGTTTAGACTGGACCAGTTGGATGTTAGCTTAAAGAAAATAACAGTATTGATTTACCATTTAAGTATAATTTGTATTCATTTAAAAGAAAAACATAACAAAGAAGCAATTAGAGCTCCAGAGTCTGTGATAATTGGACTCAAAAAAAAAAAAAATACAATCCTCAGTATTACAAGAATCCATATGTCCTGTTTCATAATTGACACGTGCACAAATGCACGTTGTTTGTTACTCATCTAGCCTTGCAGTTATCAACGCGGTGAGGAGCCTAATGCCTCATCTTCTTCATGGACACCTATATCCTGCCAAGCAAGATGGATTGCCCTCGCTTCACCAGATGCCAGCCTATATTTACAGCCTCCCTCAAGAACACACAGCCATGTTGTTGCACTAATTAAATCAGCACATAACTTTTTGGGGGGGGCTCTGAGTGACACCAGTACCTGCCAGTCATTATTTATGCTCTGCAGATATTGCTTATTTAAGTTATGCAGAGCTGATTCTCAATGGATGTGAATTATTGCAGTTACTGTAGGCTAAGGCGGAGGGAGGCTATATGATACAGGACAAACTTTCATTTTACTTTTCAAAAAGAGTCAGCAAAAATAATACCTTGAATAAACATGGAAACATTTTCACACTTTATATGATAGTTCAGGCATAAAACAGTGAAAGATGTATGTGAAAGACCAAAAAAGAAAAGAGAAAAGTCTAAAATTGGTTAGAGCAGTCAATAAGACGAGGGGCCAAAATCCAAAACACACCTTAGGTCGCGATCCAAACAGGATAAACATTTATTGAACACTCTAAAGCTACCTTTTTAAAACTTTAAAACCATAACTTTTTAACATAATTGTGACTGCAATAATGCAATAATGCTGAATTTGGAAAATGCTAGTGCTGATAGCTGAAGATGCTGAAATTGATAGCTAAAAACACTAAAGCTTATAGCTGACACTGTTGAAGTTAATAGCTGAAAATGCTGAAGCTGATAGTCGGCTAAAATATTAGCTACATGCCAAATCAGCCTAAAAAACTAAAGAAAAAAAAAGCTTAGGTTAGCAAAAACAGCTAGCATGTAGCTGAAATATTAGCTAAACTTCAAAATAGCCAAGGAAATCTTAGTAAAGGCCAAAATAGTCCAAAAAGATAGCATAATGCCAATTTTTTAAACTTTAAAACCATAACTTTTTAACATAATTATGAATATAAAAAGGCTGGAATATTAATCCAGAATAAATCAATTTAAACCTTAAACACATTCAATATTTTTCTCTTCTTTAAATTCAATAAAAAGCAAAAAAGTGAATGTAAAATGGTCAGCAAACCAAAAGAAAGAAGTGGCTTTAAATAGAATTACAACAGGTGAAAGGTGACTTGTGAAAAACAACTCAGCATTTAAATAGAGTGGATACGGGGTGAACATTGTAGGCAGTGTGAGATCTGCTGCTGAGATCTCAAAGGACAGGTGAGAGGGGTGAGGCAGCGACTCAGCTGGGTCCTTTTTCAAAAAAGTTTCAAACATGACTGGAAATATCGATATCTGCAGGTCAGTATCGATCCGATATAGATCCCAACTTGAGATCGATACTATTGAAAACTTGGATCGATCCCCTCAATTTTTCACTTGGGTTGGGAATATGGTACCAGTTTGGGTCCTGTACAGCATCTGGTACCGGTTCGGTACTGGGATACCCCACAACACACACTTTTTTTTATGATTTTTGATTATCATTGGTGTCCATGTCAGACATAAAATCTTGTCCACCTTCATCTACGTTTGTCATGGGATGGATAACAAGTCAATGTAAGACTTGGGTCATCTGGACCCCATATAATAGCACGAGGGATACGGATTCCTTTAACCTTTTGAGTTCCTATTTTACATTTTTTTACCCAAAGGAAATAGCAATGCAATGCATTTCAAATAAATCACATTTAATCTGTTTGCAAACCAATAAATAATTCAATGATTCAACAATCACTGTTTAAACCAAACGAGCCATCGCGTTTTCATGGATTCTCTTGTCCAACGGTATTTATCATATTTCCAGGTGTGAAGAGATGGACTGATACAGTCCTGCCTTCAGCATCTCCCTTGCTGCCATGGGTACTCAAATAGAACATGCCTCTAATTTGGCAAGCACCATGTTGACATTTGGATCTGCTGCCCTGTGGGAAGGGTAACGGCTTTGCATTACCACGCTGCTGTCACACAACACCTGATCTGTTCTCTTTGTTCAGCAGGAAGCTTTCACAATGCATCAGTCAGTGGAAGTCAGGCTAAATCCCCTCAGATCTGAGCAATACTAGTACAAGACTTCAAAATGGTGTCCCGGTGGAAGCGAGCCGCCGTGTTTCTCCTGAAGTCTTTCCCAAAGCAGAATGTTGGAGTCTGCAGCCGGTCGATTATTCCCGTTCCTCTGGTCGATCTCACAACAATCCCAAATCGCTTTTATTAAATATTAAAGACGAACAGAGAAAACCTTCAAAAAAGGCTAAATGAAGAAGAAGAACTCTGGGAAGATAATAAAAATTATATATTATGTTTTTGAATGCATCATAATGAACAGATTCTGTGCAATCAATTACTTCAGATGCCTTTCTTTTTATGCCGTTCGTATTCTTCCTTTGAAGAAGAGTTACCCATTGAAGTTGAACCCTTTAACACCATTGTCTGTAAATTACTGTAACCCTTCAACCATTTTCGCCATTGACACTGACTGAAGCAATTTGGCACCAAATGGCAACACCTTCTGCTAGTAACCGCTGAGTATTGGCACAAAGCCGCTTTTCGTGACGCAATTAACTGTAAACCGTAAACACCGACTGCTGAAGCGTATCAGCGTAAAGCTGCTTCTCTCAGCTTCAGAAACGTTTATGGGATAAATGATTGAATCGTTACAGTAATTCAACCACCGAGTGTTATTTTACTGTAACTCTTCAACTGTTTACGCTTACACCGTAATTCCAATGTGTTCTGAAGCTGAGAAAAGCAGCTTTGCACCGATATGCAACACTTTATGAAATCTACGTAAACTATATGATTCTTACGCAAAAACGTAGCTCGTTCCGGGATTAGTAAAGTGTTGCATAAGTTGCTTTTCCTTGCATCAGAATCTGTTGGGATTATGTTAGTTATGTAAATGGTTCGAGAGTTATGATAATTCAAAGATCATGAGTTATTTTTACCATAACTAATTTGAAATTCCAACAAATTCTCAAGATGAGAAAAGTAGCTTTGCACTGATATGCAACACTTTACAGTAGTGGAGTGTTAACGCAATCAATGTCAACTAGCAGAATCTGACATTAGAAAAGACGCTTTTCTCAGCTTTAGAATCAACTGGAATTGTATGAATTTGGTAAAATTCGAAGAATTACGGAAATTTAAAGAGCAGCTATTATTTTGTTGGTGCCGGTGACAGCTCCAGTGTTAAAGGGTTAAGGAGTGTTCATCGTGACTATGATTGGAAACTATTTAAAGGAATTGCAAAACAGTTCATTATTTCTTAGGTGGAGAAACCTAGATGGAGGGAAGTCAACAAAATCATGGATTTACTTCACCTTGACCAAGAAAGTGTAGTCAAGGACTTTGACAGGTGGAACATTTGACACTTTGATTTATAGCTGACCTTCTCTACCTAAAGGCTTTTTCCAGCTGAACCTGCTATCAATACCTTTGTGTCAGATAACTCATCAGTCATCCCCTTTCAACCGTTTTTGCATGTAAAGCTGCATTTGACGAACCCGCTGTTCCGTTAGTTCAATTAGGAAGGAGAATGTCCACCATTATTCATTGTTAATTAGACATGAGGATGGTTAATCAATCTGTAATGACAGCATACATGTGGGGCATATGATCATAGTTTGATTTGAATGATTTGACTATAAAAACACTATTTTGAAACCTAATCATTTGTTTCAGATCCAATATTTATTTATTCACAAAACCTTTCAAAATACATATTTAATTTTGGCTTGAAAACACATTTTTTGAAGATGAAAGGTTCAGATGTTTTGACTTTTCTAATCAAAAAGTATGAAAAGTTACACAATTCTGAAGGAGTTTTCAAAAAATAACCTTTAACTAGATATATGGCATCACTTTTGATAATGGTAGTGTGAATGCTGTAGGCTGAATGTGGCTGCTGTAGATGCTAGTGCTGATAGCGGAAAATGCTAAAACTAATAGCTGAAGATGCTGAAGCCTAAAGCTTGCTAAAATACTGTCTAAATTCCAAATTAGCCAAAAAAAAAAACAAAAATGTCTAATTTTGCCAAAACAGCTAGCATATTGTTAAAATATTAGCTAAACTCAAAATTAGCCTAGAAATTGAAAAAATGTCTGAATTAGCCAAAACAGCTAGCATATTGTTAAAATATTAGCTGAACTAACTCCAAATTAGCCTAAAAAAAAGAACTGGAAAAATTTTGTAATTAGCCAAAACAGCAAGCATAATGCTAAAATATTAGCTAAACTCTAAATTAGCCTAAAAACTAGAAAATTGTTATAATTAGCCAAAACAGCTAGCATAATGCTAAAATATTAGCTAGACTCTAAATTAGCCTAAAAACTAGAAAATTGTTATAATTAGCCAAAACAGCTAGCATAATGCTAAAATATTAGCTAATCTCAAAATTAGCCTAGAAATTGAAAAAATGTCTATATTAGCCAAAACAGCTAGCATATTGTTAAAATATTAGCTCAACTCTAAATTAGCCTAAAAAGTAGAAAATTGTTATAATTAGCCAAAACAGCTAGCATAATGCTAAAATATTAGCTAAACACCAAATTAGCCTAAAAGAAAGAACTGGAAAAATGTTGTAATTAGCCACAATAGCTAGCATAATGCTAAAATATTAGCTAAACTCTAAATTAGCCTAAAAAAACTAGAAAAATGTCATTATTTGCCAAAACAGCTAGCATAAGCTATTATATTAGCTTAGCTAAACTTCAAATTATCCTAAAATTAAATCAACTGGAAAAATGTCTAAGTTTGCTAAAACAGCTTGCATAATGCTAAAACAATAGCTAAACTATAACATTCCCCTAAAAAAAAAAAAAAACTGGAAAAATGTCTTATTTTGCCAAAATAGCTAGCATAATACAAAAATATTAGCTTAACTCAAAATTTGCCCTCAAAATTGGGAAAATGTCTAATTTTGCCAATATTTTAGCATATTGCCAATATTTTTGCTTAACTCCAAATTAGCCTAAAAATTTTGAAAAATTAGCAATTAGCCAAAAACAGCTAGCATGTTGCTAAAATAAAAGCAAATGCCAAATTAATCTAAAAAACTCAGTAGTTGGTGCACATTTTAAAAATCTAATAGTGTCTCTACCGAAAAGTATGTGTAAAAGTTCACAAGTTTAAAGTGTTTGCAGAAAAACGCAGGAGAATCACTATAGTGTGAATACTGTGAAAAAATAAAAAAATGCTTATTTTTCTAAAATGCTTTTCCTTGAATAATTAAAACTCTTAAAATGTTGCTTTGAACCAAAAAAAAAAACAAAACAAAACAAAAAAAAAACGGTGACACTTCCAACAAAAGAGTCTGCAGATTCAGAGTGGCAGCTTTATATTTGGAGGCAATATGACTTGGTCTTGATGTTAAGGTTGGTGACATAACTGATGTGACCGCACAGCATGCTTACAGGTCACTCGGCTGCAGGGCATGGCGACCAGTCGCTGAGGGTTGGGAGGAAGTTGAGGTTACGCAGCTGTGACTGGCCGAGGCCCGGGGGGGCAGCCTCCAGTGTTTTCGCGTCCCGGCAGCGCTGCCCAGCTCTGATCGCACAACCAAAGAGCCGGAGCTCGACAGAGATGATCAAGAGAGTGTGAAAGTACAATGGGGACAAAGTACAATCAAGATGAAGGCTGCAGAGAGGCAGCAAAAAAAAAAAAAAAAAAATGGACGTGGGAGTGATTGATGTGTGGAGATTGAAAAGGGAAAGATGAGAAGTCAGAAAAGAGGCAGAAGGGCCAGGATGTCACGTTTTATCTTCCAGCCTCACAGGGATCACTCTGCCATGAAGTCATCTTGGCTTCATGTCCAGCTATTGTAGCTCAGATGGTTAAGAATCCATCAACTTTTGCTGCAGTGTGACGCAGCAGTGATGTGTGCTTCTTCAATCTGTGCAAACCTCCACCAAACATTCAGAAGAAGAAGAACTTTGTGAGAAATTTGGTGACACCAACTGTCTATTCATACGGTGTCAGATAACCACGTTTTTTCTAAAAAGCATCTCTAAAACATAAACCAGGTGTTGTTTGGCATCTCGGCAGTGACTCATAGATCATGGAAACAGACGAGGTGACAGAAGCTGCATAAATTATTTCACTCAGATAAATCATAGTTTTTTTGTTTTCTTTCTTACTTTTGTTGTCTTTCTTCTGCATTCTACTGCTTGTTAATTTATATTCCAGAACCTTCCAAAGCAATTGTAATGCAGTTTAAAAAAGGAACACAGCTGGCAGCGATAATAGAGTCTGTGTGTGACCGAAGTGTTCTGAAAAGCTGCAGGATGGTGTTCTCGCTAGAGCGTACTTAAACTTAAGAGACGCCACTTTGGGGATCGTTCCCAAGCTGTGCTATTCTTGTGTTTTTTTTCATATTTGTCGCAGCCAGTGATAATCATGGTTAATTTTGTTAGCACTTAACAAAATACTTGATGTTCAGAGCATAAAGACAGCAGCAACAGGTTTATAGATGACCAAAATAACAGGGAACTAAAGTGGAAATGTTCATGTAGATTTTTTCTATAGGAATTCTTTGTATGGAAGCGTTTGTGACTCATAATTCAAAATAAGTCAATACTGGAAATGCTTTTTCATTTTCACAATGTAACTGCATTACTTGTCTCTTCAATAAAATGAAAAAGCAATTCTCCAAATGGCTTTTTCTTATTCTTCTTCAACACCGTTCCTTCTGTAACTTAATTAAAAAGATAAAGAAAATGGCATTTGATGTTTCATTTTCAAGAAGTTCTTTAGTAAATTTGTACCAAAATTCAATTAGAGAGATCAAATTTTTAAATTAAATGCATAAATGGAAAAGCTTTTTCATTTTCACAATGTAACTGCATTACTTATCTTTTAAATAAAATGAAAAAGCGATTCTTCAAATGGCTTTTTCTTTTTCTTCTTCAACACCGTTCATTCTGTAACTTCATTAAAATGATAAAGAAAAGGACATTTGATGTTTCATTTTCAAAAGCTCTTTAGTAAATTTCCATCAAAATTTAATTAGAGATCAAATTTGGAAATTAAATGGATAAATCAAAATGCTTTTTCATTTTCACAATGTAACTGCATTACTTGTCTCTTAAATGAAATGAAAAAAAAAATTCTGCAAATGGCTTCTATTTTTGGGGGGGCGCAGGGGGGAGGAAATTCATGCCTGTGAGTTTATAAAGATGTTCATTTAGTCAGCAATTCATGTTTAGGTCGACTGAGCGTAATCATTAGCCTTCCTATGGGAAACTCCATTAAATGTTAGCATTAGGCTAGCAGACTTTCGTTTGATGTGCTAAATCGATTCATATTATATTATATTATGAATCGATTATTGATCTATTAAGCTTAAATCAATTCAAATTGATTTATTAACCTAGCTCTCAAAAACTATCCTTTTAATCTGTGGAAAAATAGTTTTGAAGAGGTTTCACTGACAATTTTAGTAGTTTCATCAACTTTTAAAGCTTTTTTCCACATTGATTTTAAACATGGTGGCTAAAACCTTTCAAACTGAAAGATGTAAAGAAAAAAATGACTTAATATAAAACAACTCGATGATAAAAACCCAGAGCTTGGCGTTTAGTATCTTTAGTTCTGTTCTGTATTTTGTGGACTTTCTATGATAACTGGCACATTTGTAGCCTTAAATTGATGCTGCCTCTTAAATCAATGAACATATTCAGTTTAGTGAGTTTGATTTCACTGCAGCGACGGAGCGTTTCTCCTTTTCTTGTGTCTTAAATACCAATATACCAGGCGTTAGTGGTTCAACAAGACAAGTGACAGATTTCCATTTCTGGTGTAGAGATTCTGCTCCACTTCAAAAGCACAAATAATTACAGCAACAAATGCCAACCTCCTGCTTTTATTCCATCAGCGATGCCAGCCTCCTGACACTTTAATAAAAGCTGAAGGATTTTCGGGGAAATTGCAATCTTTGTGCGAGAGGAAAGCCAGCAGACATTTCTGCCGCTTCTGTTCCCTCCTTTGCTCATTTCAACCGGCTCGGATGATGGGGGTAAATACGACCTGCCTGCTCCGAACAGACACGCAGTCCTGACATTCCTGGACCTTCCCAGCTGGTCCCCATATGTTAATGCACACCCGACCACACGCGCCAAAAGTGTGAAGACCCTGGTTTGTTTGTCAGAGCCCCCCTCTGTGCTCTGTGATGTGTCTGGTCGAAAATATGTCCAAACACCACATGACTGCTGCAAACGGAGCCACAGATGCAGTAATTATCCTTCAGTCATGTTTTTGTTTCAGTGATAAAGATCAGGAGGAATCTATTTTTTCTCTTTTAGCTTAAAATATGATTCCAGTCTATTTCTTCACACTTAAGTTAACAGGATATGAAATTATTGTCCATGCTCTAAATCACATGTCAAAGTCAAGGTTATTCAATCCAGTTCTCCTGATCATTTTATTTTAATGTTATTAATGACATAATGTTATCTTGCACTTATTTTTAACTTATATATTTTTATAATATATGCCTGTTTTTTATATTTATAATTATGTTATAAAGTTACAGTTTTAAAGTTTTAAAAATTGGCATTCTGCTAGCTTTTTGAGCTATTTTGGCATTTACTAAGATTTTTTTAGGCTATTTTAGAGTCTATCTAATATTTCAGTAACATGCTGGCTGTTTTGGCTGTTTTTTTCAATTATTTCGGATATTTTTAATTTTCAATTTTTATCAGCTACATATTGCTGTTTTGGTTAACCTAAGTTTGTTTTTTTTGTTTTTTTTTCAGGCTAATTTGGCATTTAGCTAATATTTTAGCTGGCTATCAGCTTCAGCGTTTTCAGCTATCATCACCAGCATCTTAAGTGGTCAAATTCAGCTGACAGCATTCACACTAGCATTATCACAGATACTGCTATATATCTAGTTCATAATTATGTTAACAAGTTACGGTTTTAAAGTGCTATTAATCTAGTTTTAAAGTGTTCTATAAAAGTTTATTGTGTTCGGCTTGTGACCTAAGGTGTGCTTTGGATTTTGTCCCCCTTGTGTGATAGACTCTGACTCTCCTGCGCTACATTTCAGGAGTTTTTCTTGTCTTACAAATAGTAACCATTTTGTTTTCTGAATTGTGGTTTTATGTATGTATCTCAACAATGTGTTGGATGTTTGGAAATAAGGGAGGGAGTACATAACATTTGAGCCTCATTGGCTAAGGTTTTTTGGCTTTGAATTCTATTTTTTTTTGCATAAATTCAGGACTTCTTTATATTTTTCAAATTAAGATCATGATAATACTTAAGATGACTTCACGCTGATCACAATTTGTGCAGCAGAAGTGGCCAGTTTAAATGTTAAGTAGGGCTGACACAAACGATTATTTTAACAGTCGACTATTCACAGATTGTGTAAGGAAGTTTTCGTCTGTGTCCGAATCCCTCCTCTATTCACTAGAAATTTCCCAGAAGACTTTGTGAAAAACTAGTGTGCATTGATGCTCACTAGATTACTGAATATAGACCACAATGCATTGCAGTCGAACAATTTCAAACAAAAAAACTTGTTTAAATGTAATTTTTGAATAAACCATCCACATTTTCAACATCAGAAAACTCATAAATAAACGTCGTGAAATGTTGGTATTGATTCGATTTTCATTGGTGACGTCATATCCAGTGTTTGGAAAAACGAAAGAAAAGCACAGAGTCCAAATTGCCTTTAGAATACATAATCCTGCACTGTATAGTTTTTTAGTAGTTAAGGGTTGGGGGGTTCGGACACAACCTTTGTCTTTTTGGTGGTTTGGATCAAGGATGATGACCGGCGACTTTTCACGACCTCATCAATCCGTACTTATCTCTTATCCGGACCTATTTCTCCGCTTGGAGAGATAGATATTGGGATAAGGAGAAGCCGTAGGGGTAGGGAAGCAATTCTTTGTTGTTTAGTGGTAGCCACAAGATGTTTTCTTTGCACGAGTTGCATCACTTGTCAATACACTTTCATCATCCAGAAGTTGTTTCTCCCACAGAGGAAAGTCTCTGAGTCACAAAGAGACTTTTCTTTTAGCTACAGTTCTCAGAAGGGACTCAAAATGTCATTTTTGTTATTTCTCATCCAGCACTTACTTGATGAAAACACAGAGCTTGAATGCATTTATCAGTTCTTCTAAAATGTCTTGTATTAGGATATTTTGCAGCAGCTAGTTTTATTTGTGAATGATTATGATGCTTTAGAATAAGAGTGTGAGCAAAAACACTCCAAAAAAGCTGCAGTTTTAGATTTCTTGTTCTTTTCTCATCCTGTTTCATGTAAGAATTTCAAGATTTTTTCACCTTTTGGCTTTTTCTATCTTGAACTTTACTTTCCGCCTACAGAAAATTTAACCAAACACTATACTTTCGCTTCATGAATAGATCCTTTATTTTGGTCCTGAAGCGTCAAATCTTTTAATTTTATACTTAAAAAAAAATCTTGCTGGTAAAAAGCCATTAAAAAAAATTAATGTTCATCTGATCCACCTACACACAATGACTGGCAGGAAAATATATGTTATAAAAGAACTGACTCATAAGAACTAAATAAATCCAGAGATGGATAGAGAAGGCCTAAAGGTGCCTGTTCATATTTAATTTTTTTTCTGTATTTTTTTTCCAATCATGACGCTTTTGATTAAACAAATTATTTTAGTTTGTCTTGATTTTATCAACAATTTTTTAGAAAAGTTCCTGAATTTTATACTTTTCTGGTCGAAGTGATAGAAATAAATGAGTGACATTTGTTAGAAAAATGAACCAAATGAGCGAGAGGAAACCTGATCCAGGTAGACGAGTTTTCCTTTTTTTTTTTTTGAGTTGTCAGATCAACGTGACGGAGCGTGTCTAAGAACACGGCTATGATCTGACACATTTACTGCAATTACGGGCTCCGTGTCCCCGGCTCAGATAACTGCAGATCTCATCGCAGGATCGCCGTCCGCCAAAGGTTTGAGGCTACAGACGAGTCCGCTCATGTCTGAGGACACAGGTACAAGTGTGTGCTCAGGAACATGATACAACCAAACATGAAATCAATAGACAGGAAGAAAAACCCAATGATGGATGAAATGTTCAAGATTCTTGTGTCTGTTTGTGACAAAAACTAAAAATGAAGCTTTTATACCAATTAGTTATGGAACTGACTATTTGCTGGAGGCATAAATCTGCAAAAAAGGTACTTTTAAAAAAAAATTAAGCCTGATTTTGTATTTTTATTTACCTCCAACAAACTTTCCAAGAAATGTGGGCCGTTCTTGATGTTCCTCAGCCTTGTGCAACAGAACGTCAGATAATCACCTCTTTAAAAGTTTGACTGATTGGCGACAAAAATCAAACTCTAACTCTTTTAGTATGCATGAAATCAGTTTGGAACTCAATTTATTTTACATCAGGGCAATTCCAGTTTCTCAGAAAAAGGTTTATTTTGTGTATTTGTTGCAGTTTCTGTCTCTAAGTAATGAAAAGCCGTTGCTCACCATAAAAAACCCCAAAATAAAAAACATTTTGTAGAAATTCTAGACTTGACTTTATCTAAAGATCTGGTCATGATTTTCTTCATGGATTTGTCACGAAAAAACATATAGAATAACTTCCAATAAATAGAAAATCTGAATAAACAAATGAGATAAAAGTTCTAACTAAATTGATTTAAAGTCAGATTAAATTACATACTTATAGCTATAGATAGCCTCCAATAAAGATAAAGTTTTACACCATTTATTTGTTTACTTATGTGCCAAACTTGTGTAACAATTCATGCAGCCTAACTCAAACTTTGTGAGGAATTTATAGTTTATGAGAAATTGGACATTTACTCCAATTTTTGGTCTTTTTACAAAAATGTTTTAGCACAGAGAGCAAACTTATTAGCTAAATGTTTCTGCGCATCCCTGCGACTTGTATCCCATCTGAGCAAAATGTCTCAGAGATCAAGTCTTTCTGCAAGACATGTAGAAATGCTACTGTAACTGTCCTGGCTACGACGAACCACAAAATCCACTTTTGTTCTATTCACGTCAGTGAGACCAAAACTTTATGTTTTGTATAAAATAATTCCTTTGTTTCAGATTTAATTTATGTCTTGTTTTAATGTCAGAAACAAATAAGGGAAAGAAGCTGCAGGATTCATGGAAGGTTTAATAAACTATTATTTTTAGATAGCATATAGCGACTTTAAGTTTAAAGCTAATGGTGGTTAAGACGTTTGTTTTACATTCACCAATCAAACAAGAATCAGTGGTCTGTCGACTATTAAAATAATGGTTTGATAAAGATTAAAGAAGATAAAGATAAAGATTAAATAAAGTCCTGCAACAGACTAGATTTGCCTTTTAGATTAGCCTTTTATGGCTTTAGAAACGTGGTAATCCTTGTCCTTTTTTGTTGTCAATTCTTTATGAAGACGCAAATTACTGTGCCAGTTTTGAGTGCATTCACATTTTGTAATGCTTTATTTTAGACTTCAAAGCAAATTTTTGGAACGAAAAAAGAAAACGATCTAAACTGATGCAGCTCTGTGTTATTTTATTCCTTCTTTTTTTCTCTCTCTCTCTGAGAGATTGATTTCTGTGCTTCCTCCTCGGAGTTTTAACCGTCGCTTCGCTCTGTTTTGGTTCAATTACATCCAATTACCTTCAACCTGAGCCTGCAGTTGCTGCCGGCTTTGGGTTTCATGTTGCAGCTTTGGACCGCTGGTTTGATCATGTTCAGGTAGAGGGACAACCAATGCACGATGAGGAGGTTCATGTTATGGTTTTCCAGAAGAAAAAAGGCAGATTTAGTTATTAGATAGGGAGGATTCTGTTTCAGGTTTATTGGAAATACGTCGGACTCTAGTTCCAACACTTTACTGATCTTGAGTGAAAAGACAGTAATACTCAGGTATTTGAGACTGTTACCGTAGTTCACACCATCAGGGAGAAGATCTAAAGTAAAGCTGAACAAAAAGTGTCAAGTTGATGAAGGACCTAAGAGAGTCTACATGTTAAGAGAAAGAAAACCGAGTCCAGATCTTAAGATACTTCTGAAGTTGAAGCTCCTGGTAATCAGCACGCAGGTAGACAATAATAAACTGGGAAGCAAATATGGACATAGGAAAAAAGAAGTCTGTGGATGATCTCTGAAAATAAACGACTTCATTTTGAACAGATGAATTCTCTGGATGGATTAAAAATAGGAATTTCCGGAAGTTGTTTTGTTTTCCAACTTCTGCAAATTGAGAAACGGAGCCAACCTTCAAAACACCGTTAGTTTTTAATCACAAGCTACAGCCACTTAAGACAAAGACTTGGCTAAATCCTTCCAAAAATAGTTTAGCTTCTCTGAAATGACAGAAGGTAAAATTGTATTTTAAAGTGTTGCATACGGGTGCAAATAAAAATGCAAAATGATGGGAAGCAGATTTTTTTAGGGAGAAATGTTTGGTTTGTGCTTTTACTAAAGAAGTGTTAGATAAGAGATGAATAGGGATTATTTTTAGTGGTGACCCCTAAAGAAAGCAGTAAAAAGAATAAGGAGAAATAGTATAAATACACATACTTTTCTGCTTAAGTGGCTTTGTGTTTGAAATTTGTCAATTTCTTTATATGTTTATTTTACACTGACTTAACAATAAATCGATGAGTTGATTTATATTCCTAAAAATCAAATAATTTTGAAAATAAGTCAATTATATCGATAATGGAAAATAAAGTTTGGATTGAATACGCTCAAATTGGATTGTTAGAAATGAACAAATATTGACCATGAATTGTATTAAATTATAACATGAATCGAATAGTTAGAGGGTATCATGTCATTTTTCCCTTCAAACAGGAAACTTTGTGATTTTCGGTTATTATTTTGTAGGTGTTTTATTACATAAGCAACATGTAGATTTTTATTCATCCATCAAAGTGCACCAGATGACTGGACTGGACTTGGTTTATCTTTTAACACTGAAGGTGGTTCACTCGTTTGGGATTCTTTCTCAATTCTAAAATACAGAGATACTAGAGATGGTTCATATTAGTGCTGGGCGATAGAAAAGTGTCTCTAAGCTAATTTGATCAATTATTACGCCAAATATGTCATTAAATATCTCCAGACAATTGTGCAGGCGTTGCCTCGTCAGTGTGTAAACAAAAACATGTATAAAAGTGAAAATAAGGACAAATTAAAAAGATATTCTTCATAAAGAAACTTCGTTTTGTGACGTAAAGCTGCTTTTTTACGTAGAATAATGTTGGATTTTAAAGCCAAATGTGCTGCGCGACTTTCACCAAAAGTAAACAAAGCTTCGAAATAAAATGTCGGTGAAGTTTCCTGTTTTCAAAATAAAACTAGCGAGAGCTTCTTTATCCGTTCAAAAAATGAGACCGAACTTCTGCTCACTGAGTTAAGTTCTGAAAGAAAAAAAAAAAAAGCTTTTAGCTCCAGTGTTTATATTGTTTTGATAACTCTTCAACACTTGACACGACTGACGTAAATCTTGCAGAACGTTGTGCAAAAATGTGTTTTTCTACTCAGAAACATGAAACTGTTGTGCACTTTAAAAAATATTTTTCATACAAAATATTTTTTTTCCATAAATTCAGTTTAAATACCTTTGATTTTTGGAACAAATGTGAAATGTGAAGGCTGAGTATATCAGCCACATCTGTTCATTTTTTTTCTGCACTAAAAAGTTTTTTTTCTAAATTTTGACTATTCAGTTATCTGTTACTTAAAATAGTCAGAAATGTAAGATATGACATTTTTTTCAGAGAATAGCGGAAAATATACTTTATTGTTGTATATCGTGATATATATCATGACATAAAATATTTTATATCGTGATATAAGTTTTGTCCATATCGCCCGGCACTAGTTCATACACTAGAAAGAAGGCATTAGTCTCACCCTACAGGTTAGGAAAAGTCTAAGTGGTTTTGAGTCGTTCTAACTCCCTTTTATCGTTTTCTCTTTATGACTTTGTCAATGACAGTTCTCATTCATGACCTTTTGTTCAAGTTGAGTCGTGGTTTCATCAGACTGTCTTCTTCACTGAAGAAGCCAGTTGGATGAGTGTTGAGACATTTCTAAAAATAAGATTTCATATCCAGATGCATTGAATCTACTTCAAGACTCCACAGTCTTGTTTGTCTTTTAGTTGAAACCACTTTGTTGGGTTTTGAAAGACGGTTGTAGACAGAAGGGAGATTGTACCTAAGATTTGTCTTTTCTGACAAAAACTAACGCAAACCATTCTTCTTCTCCAGCTGAGATAAAGTCTCAACAATCCCGAACAAACAGGTTTCGTCTTTCAGATGGAGGTGTACTGTAGAACTCAGTCCACTGATGTTAACACTGCGATGTTGGTAAAGTCTCCTTTGGGACAGTTGTTTGTTTCCCCCCATGTACCTCATGACGGTCTTCAATACAGTAAAAATAGTTGTAGGGATTTTCCATCTGGGTTTGCTAAAGTTCAAGATTCTCTAATAAAGAAACATGATTCCTTCACTTCTGTGAAGATCAGAGACGACAGAAGACGCCTTTTCCTTCTAACAGTTTATTGTACAAGCCCAGAGCTTCTATGTTCATGGGTATTGTCCAAAAAAAGGCAAAAGAAATGGACAAAAAAAACACAAGAAGAAGTGGGATTGGTACTTTGTGATTGTAATTAGTTAGATCCTTTTATTTGTCATTTCAGCAAGATTTAGGTAACATCAAAATTGAGAACTCCTATTGAATAAGAAGCAAAACGTCTTTAACTTTTAATTAAAAAAGCATTTTTTGCTCCTGAACCTTCTTGGATAGATGACGTTTTCACAGATAAGTCTGTATATTTTAAAGATTCTTTCTAGTTTTGCTTACTCATTATCAGTATTTGATGGTCCGGGTATCAGATTGAGACGAATAAAACCTCTGTAGGACCTGATGCTTTCATGACTCTGGAGCATTAAAACTCACCATATCACTCACTTTGTAGCTATTTATTTTTGTCCTATATTTCCTATTGTTTTGTCCATCAATTGTGAGAGATCAGGGCAAAAAATGTTACATTACAAAGTAAAATATGTCTTGGTGAAAGAATAAGACGCGTGATTTTTAAAAGAAAAAACTTCCAGTTGAGCCAACCAATAAATGTTTTTTTTTTTTTTTTTTTTTGAAGGAATCAGAAACCTGGTCCTTAACCTCAAGTCTCTCATCACTCCTTTGAAGAAAGAGACAACTGAGACGCCGAATAACTGGCTGTCAGACGGGTTGAGTGCTGGCGGGGTAATTATACTTCAGGAAGGCTGGAGTGTGTCAAGTTCCCCCTGAACCGACACCTTTTTCTGGAGCCGAATTAGCTGAGCTGGCTTTCACCAGAGCAGGGAGGAAGGTAGACCTCCAGGAATGTTTGGGGAGTCAGTGAAGGCAGAAAAAGTCTATATCAAATGTCAGATTAGCATAATAGGCAGAGAAGTAGATTATTTGGCATTAATATTGTGCTTTGAAATGTGAAATGGGGCTGTAGCCGCTCGGCGTTACTCCTCTGACAGCTGCCCTTGCATGACTTTGCAGTGCTGACACGCAGCTTGTGGTCTGTTTGAAAGGAGATAAGTCCTTGAACGGTGGCAGGAGAAGGAAAAGGGAGCTAGCTTAGTGTTGGGCTCTGACAGGTTCTGAAAGCAAGGCATGAACATGACAGGAGGAGTGGAGAAACAGGGCCATAATAATAAGGATCATGGAAGTCTCACTGTCAGTAGATGGGCTTTTCAAAGAGCCAAACTTCACCATTTAATTCAAGCTTTCATGGCCATAACAGACACATCCAATGTGGACACAATTATGGACATTTACGTAGAAACTGACCAATAACATGTTCATTATGGAGGTACATAGTAGATTTCTGAACCTGGAAATAGCAGCAGAAATGTCAACACACCGGACAGGGTTCGGTAACAAACAAGAAGGAACCAAAAAGAGGCTTGATAAAAATACATAAAGTTCAGATTCAATACAGTCTCTGAGCTCCAAACCTAATAGAGATTTAGAGATAAAATCGATGAATTGAATTGAATCGTTTCAAGCTTAATACATCAATAATTCATTCATAAAAATATAGATTGATTTAGCACATGAAGCTAAAGTCAGCTAGCTTGATGCTAAAGTATAATGGGATTTCCCATAGGACGGTTAATGCTAATGCTCAGTCGACCTAAACATACATTGCTGACTAAATGAACCTCTTTATGAACTCACAGAAATGAATTTTCCAAACTCTTTTAAGGAAATATTTTTAAAGTAACCATTTGTGGTCTAAGACACAGTTTTAACACACAAGTGTGTTGAACACTGAAGCCCGGTGTACGGGCGTTTACATAGATTTTTCGTTGAAAGTGGCCACTTGAACACGAGAAACTGGGGCTGGTGTGACCGTAGCCTGACAATTAGGATCTAAGAGAATTAAAAAAAAAATACATTAAATACAAATATTTCTACCTCAGTAACAAGTCTTTGAGGGACTGAATTGTTGTTTGTAGGATTCAAATACTTATTTTTTTGACCTGTGATACAAATAAATTCTTTAAAAATCAGGGATTTCCTAGAATCTTTTTCTTTTTTTTTTACAGCGTAACAAGACTTGAGCTAAATATCTCCCTTTGGCATAATTTGTTCTTTAACTAGACAAACTTTATGTTCCCAAAGCCCCAGAGGAAACCGAATTTAGAGGCTGAAAGCTGCCCCTCCACCAGTGCTGCAGCTTCACTAGATATTTAGCATTCATTTAGGCAGTGGATCAAAATGATAGTGCTGCCATCAGATTTGCATGCTATGATTAAGTGATGTGTTTAAAATTCACCACATAAAAGAGAAGCACACTGAAGTTTTCATTTACATTTCATGACACGCAGATTTGTGAAACTCTGCCGTTGATTAACGAGCAACTGATGGACAAACGAGACGAAACAGAAAACACTCTTATTTATTTACTTTTTTATGGGTGAAATTGCAACTTTGCAGTAAAGATCTTTACTGCATTTGATGTCAGGCATTCCGCTGACAACACATGGTGATGGGTGGTGCTGACTAGCAGAGAGGCCACAGACCACTGGAGAGTCCGGGTCAGAGCGGCAGTGTGTGTCACATCAGGCCACCGTCTCTGTCTGCCACTTCCTGTCACCCCGAGGACGGAGGGTGACAGATCAGGCGCTCGTTGGCTCCATCCCGGGGTAAAAGTGAGCTGCCTCTGACCTCTGCTGCCACCCTCTTAATAGAGGTGTCAGGTAAGACGGAGCTCTCACTGCAGGCGGAGCCCTGACGGAACCCGGATCTGACATGTTCCCGCGCCGCGAAGCCGCTGCTTAAACAAGGGAGGAAGATCACCCGTGTCAGCATGACAACAAATGCCCACAACCCCCAACCCACCGGGGCTTCTGTTCTGCTGCTTTCAGCGGAGATTACTCCTAAAAGGAGAGAATGGCAAAGCGGTGATGGCAGGTCCGAACTGCACGGTAGCAGGTGTGTCCCCAGTTTGGAAAACTCAGAGAGAGGATCTCCAAAACTTCATTCACCCTCATCTGGGTCTGGATTTTCGTTCATTAAGGGGTTTTCTGCAGGATAAGGAGAACTATGGTTTGTTTGGATTGTTATATTTGTTATAAAAGCACCAATAATTTCAAAATGAACAAAATGGTGCAAAGCAGCATCACACTGTGCATTTCAAAATAATAAAGTCATGTTCGTAGCTAAATCAGTCAAAAATAAAATACAAAGTTAGGACTTAATGTTTTTGATCAGACATCTTTTATATAAGGAGAACATTTTGATAATTTCGGAAAATTAAAAGTTTACTAGAGCTAATCTCCATTATTGGTTCGATAACTTGGTAAAGTCGTAAATTTACAAGAAAAAAAATCGTAAGTTTATTAGTTAAAATTTTGTATATTTATGAGATTAGTGCCACCAAAAAAAGAGAAAAAGTATTACGAGTCATAGTTCTTTGATAGATTTACGAGAAAAACTAATAAAATAACGAATTTAAATCTAGTAGATTTCCGATTTTAAATCTTGTAAAGTAACAACTTTTTTTCTCATAAATTTCTGAGAATACAACCACAAAAAATAACGAGATTAAATTTGAAAATTTACGAGGAAAAAAGTCAACTTTTTTGGTAAATTTCTGAGATCAGGACCACAAAAAAAAAGTAATAATAAGAGATTTAAGATGTCAATTTAGTAGAAAACACCTAGTAAATTTACTTGTTTAAATCTAGCAAATTTTTTAACTTTTTTATTTAAATTTACAAGACTTGGACCAACAAAAGAAAAAAAAAATTAGGAGAATAAAGCTGTAAATTTTTGAGAAAAGATCTTGTACGTTTATGACTTTTTTGCGTACATTTCTGAGATGAGCACCACAAAAAAGTAATATTATGAGATTAAAGTAATAAACTTAAAAGAAAAAAAAATGCTAAATTTACAACTAAATCGAGTAAATATACGACTTTAAATTTTGTAAAGTAACTATTTTTCTTTCAGAAATTTCTGAGATTAGGACCATAAAAAAGGTAGTATTAGAAGAAAAAAGTAATAAATTTATGAGAAAATATCTCAGAAATGTACAACTTTTTTCTCTTAAATTTACAAAATTAGGACCATAAATGAAATAATACAAGTTTAAAGTAATACATTTAGAGTTACAAATCTTTTAAATTTATAACTTTTAATTTTGTAAAGTAACAACTTTTGTCTCATAAATTTCTGAGAGTAGGACCACAAGAAAAGTAATGTTAGGAGATTTAAAACGTAAATTTACGAGAAAAAAATGTTTACATTTACGACTTTAAATTTTGTAAATTTACAACTTTTTTCTCGTAAATTTTTAAGATTAGAACCACAAAAACAAAAAAGTTCTTTTACTTGATCGACGTTGAGGAGAACGTACAGTCCAGCAGGTGAATGCCATGTGCAGCTGCAGAGCGACTTCCTGTCCAACTCAAATAACCTTAACCCTTTGACGTGGTAAAAGCATGCTCTTTGTAATTCCAATAACTTTAAAACTGGAGCTAAAGCTCTAATGTCAAAGGGTTAATAGCTTAAACACAATCAGGAAGCATGATTTGGACATTAGAAAACTCAAGTCTTCTTGAAGCTACACTTAGTTCTTCATATAAATAAAGATGGTTCCATAAAATCGAGAAGTCTGTTTTTTCTTCGTTGGGGTGTTTATGAACACATTGAGTAAAGAAAAAGAAAAAAAGACACAAGTTTTCTTACAGAACAACAGTTTTTAGGTTACATAAATAAATAATTTCTGCCAGCACATGAAATGTTTGCAATAAAACAAAATCTGAAAGTCTCAGGGTGACATAATACAGATGGAAATGTGAATATTTGATGTTTTATTCTCCAAGTTTCAGTCTGTGTAGCCTCACATCCAATAAATGCTTCTGGCTCTGTTTCTGCCTGTGAAAGCTGGACTCACTTCACAAAGTTTTCCTTCACAAGGAGGAGAGCATGTCTCCTTTGCTGCCACTCGAGACCGCTTGCAGGAAAAGTTTGTTTGCCAGAGTTACTCACAGGCAGAACAGATACGTCTCAAACTGTCTCTTTTTTCTGTGTCATCCGGTTGAACGTCCTGACTGACATCTGCGCCTGACAGGCTGGATCTTTGTAAATCCTCACCGAGCGTCAAGCTTGAGATCAATGTGACCCGCTCGGCCAAATTTCCTGAGGAAGAGGAAAAGTCAACCTGACAAACACAGCCTGGTTTACACATGAAGCCCGGCATGAATAAAACATGGAGACAATTCCAGGAACTGGCGGCCCACACCTTCAGCTAGACAAACGCGGCGGGGGGCGCAGACACTAGCCAGGATGAGACGATATGAACTCGCAGCCCCCACCCAAACGAGTCAAACTAAATAAATGCTGTTTCAAAAAATAACCAGCTATACATGGCTTTTATGAAATAGAAATGACCATATTTTCCCTACTATAGGGCGTATTGGGTTATAAAGCGCATCGTCAATGAATGGTCTATTTTATAACTTATGTTAAATTTAAAGCAGATCAAACTATAAGGCGTGTTAAGCGAGACAAAAAGAGTCAGAAATAAGTCTGTTAGTCAGACTTAACGTCCCACTCCAACTATATTTTTTCTATTGTAAAATTGTTTCCAGTGGTTCCAGTTTTTCACCAAAATCAAAAAACCTGTCGTTTTATATTTTTGCAGAGCAGCAGGAGCCCATCCAAAATCTAATTCTGGTTTGTTGGTGCGGAAGTTAGCTGTGCTAATTTCCCAACATTTGTTTATTTACACTGATTCCCGCTAGCTTATAGCATCACACAAGC
>NC_050534.1:18549064-18586413 GCF_002922805.2 Oryzias melastigma | reverse complement strand
GAGCCACAAAACAAGAATTCCACACGCACAAATATATATATATATATATACATATACTGTATATATATATAGCTGGTTCCATTATAAACCCATACATTTTCATTGTCATGTCTTAGACTAAAGAAAATGTGCCTTCATCTTCCTGCATCTTAGCAATATTTACTTCTTATATTAAAATCGTTATTTATAACAAACCACATACATGTCATCAACATGATCACAATAACTGGTGCTTATACACAAGTTAATTAAACTAATAAGGTTATACATAAGTATTTGCAAAAAGTCTTTAGCTGTAGGTCACCAGAAAAACGCATGGTAATGCAGTCTGACTGTCTGTGTCCTTTATGTCTTGGTATAACAAACGTGTCTAGAAAGTTTCATGCCTGCAAGCAAGTTAAGTTTTGTCAGCTCTATTAATGGAAAATATCTTTGTTGCTATGGCTACGTGGTTGCATGACATTGGGTCTGATGATACATTGGAAATACCTTCCATCAGAGCTGTATTGAAAGCAAATCTAAAACAAAGATCAACACCATATACTCATGGGATGTTTACACCTTACATTATTTACTGTTGAGTCTGAGAACAAGTTTGTATATTTTTTTCATAATTATAAAAACCTGTTATCTAACTCAAAATAATAAAAGAAATTTTGTAGATCTATTAACTGCAAACATCTTCATATCATGGTACTGCCACCACCATGCTTGGCCATTGTTGACAAGCATGACTGCATCGTCAATCTAGTGGTAAAATCTAGGGGTGTAGAGAAAATCGACTCAGCGATATATCGGGATATTTCGTTTTGCCCCACAGTTGCTGGGATAGGCTCCAGCAACCCTGTGGGCCCAAAAGGGGCTCAGAGGACAGGTTAACAAAGTTGTTAGGAAAGGGTGGTATGTATTTACTAGCAACTGTATCCTATATATATAAAAAAATACAATATAAAGTGCCACTTTATGAATAAAATACAGTTTGATAATGTTGTTTGTCGTAGTTGAACTAAATGTGCATCGTCAGTGTTTATTAACTCAGGTTTGATGTAGAATCCATAACTCTTTCTTCTGTTCTTCTCAGATTAACGGCTCTCTTATCTTTCCGTCCTCCGCTGCGTTTAAGCAGAACCCCTCGCTGAGATTATTTTCACAGGCAATCGCGCGTCTCCCCTTCAATTGTTCTGAACACAGTGGCTGTGACGAGGGATTTCACGCTTCCTTTCAAAACAAAGCGAGAACACTTAAAGGCCTGCTGTGCAACCTGCTTTGATTAGCATATATATGAGGGAGTGGGGGCTAATGTAATAATAATACGTCTGCTGTAATAAGTGTTTGACATGTATGTGATTGTCAATACATTAGTTATCCGGCATGGCTCAGATTGTCGAGATTAGAAAATAATGGTTTAGTCAATCACTACTCTAAAGGCAAAAACCACAAAAAAATATGTTTTTCAGTTGAAGTACAGGAACACCTTAGAATGTTTTAATGTTATATTTTTACTTTAAGAATATCAGAAGCTTGATAGTAAGATAAAGAAGTTGGTGAACATTTATAAAATCAGGTTTCAGGTTTATTTAAATTTCCAAGAAAAAGAACATTTTCAACAATTCAGTACTGGTACAGCTATATAGTAATGATCAACTTCTATACTGGTGTTAGTACTAGATATACTATTACCATGTTGCCATTAATACAACTAAAGATAAAAAAAACATGAAAGAAAAAAAGTGCAGGGATGTTAAAACAATTTCTTGGGCTCCGGGCAGAAAATGTTCTAGCAGTCCCCCTTAGCCGACCCAAAAAGTCTTGTTTTTTTAAACCACATTTTTAGACCATATTAATTATAAATTAACTCTCCAAAGTCCCTTAACCCCAGAACACTTTCACTATAAAAAGTTCCACCATCACCTTTGCCAGGTAATTTTTACCCGATATAATATACCCAATAATAAGTATTTCTCATAAAAACTAGATCAAAATTTAATGGCCTGATGAATAAGAGTAATTCTTATTTTCAACCGTGTGACGTGTAACAAAATGGAAAATAAAAAAACTTGAAGATCTCTTGATAATTACTGAAAAAATTGACATTTTAGAAGAAAAAATTCCTAAAAGTAAAATTAAAGATACTGGAGACCTGGCCTTTGGTCCACCCATTCCTGGGAAATGTGAGACTTTACCCAGGGACCAATAACAGTCAGGAAAATGAATCATACTGAAAGTCATGTAAATATTTTCACTCGGGTGAGAATCATCCACCAATAGTGCTCTACGGTAAACACATAATTAGCCATAGCTTATTAAATTAAGTAACACAATTCGGATCACGTCCATACGTATTTATTATTATTTATTTGTGCGTAATATTTTATGAAATGTGTCATTTTCAGTGAATGGCAATATTAGACTTTTAGACATGGATTGTGTAGAAATTTATTAGAAGATCAATCAGTCTTTTTTATCATTTACTTTTTGTGTCAGAAAAATGTCTCTTAGAATAGTCTTTTTCACTTGGATATTTTGGTTTACAAATTCTAGCCTCATAGTATGTTATAGTAACTTTTGCAGACTTAAAATTTTAAACGATTTTTTCTTGATTTGTCCTCAGAGCTTTAAAAAAACACATTTTATTCAACTCAAATGTTTTTTGGGGGAAAATAATTGAAGTCTCTCAATGTCCACTGTAAGAAAAAGTATAATTAATCATGTTTATTGCAGTTTATTTAATCAAAAACATAAGAACTCAAAAGCTGCAGGCATGTGAAGGTCAAGAAAGATGTTTTGCAGGACCCCAAATCAGGAGGTAGCAGAAACTAAACCCTTTAATTAACCCAAAATATGATCAAACGCAAAATCCGAACTAAACTTTGACAAAAACAACCACCTTAAAATGATGTGCCAAAGAGGTGAGAAGACAATATAGACTAACGACGTTTTCATATATTGTGTATACAATTTACAGATATGAAAACTAAAGACTAATTAGCATGAAAGAAAACAGCTGGTCGATTGACCTTAAACCTGGCGTGCTCATGCCACGAGCTGAGACAGAAAACTCAACCAATAAAAATGACATAAATAACAGCACAACATGCAAACCAAGAAACTGAACCATGAAGACACCAATCCTGACATCATAAACACAAAGATCTAAATTTAGAATCAAGACCTGCAATCTATCAGGAAAATACAGGAAAAATCTTTGTTCATTTCTATTTTCATTTGTTAAAAATGTTCATAAAGTTTTTGTTTATTTCAAAAAGAAAACATTAGTTGTGTACCCATTACACATATGCACACTGATTTTTTTTGTCCTTCAGAGTCTACTGGAATTATGTTGATCGTGTTGAAATATTACCGTAAATCAAAGAAGAAAAACACTGGAACTTCGGTGTTAAAGGATTAATTTCACATTTATAAATGCAAATTTACAATTGCAAATCCAATATATTAGTTTAATAGTAAACATATCTACTGTTTATTAATAGAAGAAATTGTGCAGCTAAAGACCCACTCCTATTAAAATAGTCTTTTTGTCTTCTCAAAATGTTCTATTAGCATTTTTCTCAAAGTACTCCTATATAAAAGGAAAAATTGATTTAAATGATAAAACAAAACTTCTGAATATGTCTTAATTCAAACCAGGGGCAGATGAAAAGCGGATGCTTGAAAATGCTCAGACTAATGAGGCAGCTACTGAAATGGGCGGGTCAAAGTCTCCCTTCCCCCTGAGTGCAGGATGATTGTTCAAAACTCGTGCTGCGATTCAGACTCAGAACTGTACGACTGGGTTGATCCAATATTGCTCGTCGTTAGTTTTTACTGTTATGTTAGCTTGAGGCTTTAAGCTAACGTGGCAGAGCGCAGACAGAACCACTGGGCGACTGGGACAGGGGAGGAGTTGCTCTGCAACTGTGCATTAAATACTCCTTTAAAAACAACAAAGGCTTTTTTATTTTGACTAAAGACTTTATAATTATCATTGAAAGATCACTGGGAACAATTTTACAATAGAAAAAAAACATGGTTGGAGTTGGACTTTAAGGATTTGAACATGTGCAGATCAAATGAAGCATTAGAAGTAACTGGGTTTTTTTGTAAAACGTTGTTCCATTTATTGGCTTTTTTATATTAATGATGATCTCTGCGAGTAGAAAATGGATTAAAGCTATTAAAATATGAATGGAGTCTCTTTTTCTCTACCTTAATGGGTATGTTTTGGCCTCTGTCCAACTGATTGAATCAAAAAGACCAAAAAAAATGAAATAAATGACAAAGTCTTTAAAAAATAGTCTTGGTGGTTTAAAAAAAAGACTTAGCTGAAAGCTCCAGTTTCAATCAAAAGGGCTCTTGGGAGCTGGCACTTGTGGCCCCTCCATTATTATTCCCCCACTTTTCCAAGACTAAAGATGGAGCGTTTTACAAAGTGTGAGCCAGAAGGCCCGTTTCATTGGCCCGAAAGAGCCGCTCTAATAGATAAACCCGGCAGAACTTCTGCTTCCTATTACCCAACTCTCTACAGAGCCGGAGTCCGACCTGCTCTCCAACTTTCCCTGCTCAAGGAGGCCTGATGAGGCAGCAAAATGAATGATTCGATTCAAAAGTAAATCAGGGCAGCTTAGGTGAGCTGAGAGGAACAATTTAGGGATAATCTCTTTTCACTTCGCAGCCTGAATAACCTTCATTTTCAAGGCCGCGCCGTCTCCTTGCCTCAAACAGGATGCTGCTGCAGTTTCTATTTAAGCTTCAAATCCATTCCTCATTTGGTGAAAGAAACAAACACATTGGCTTTCCTGATCCCTCTCTTTAGTTCCTAACAGGAAAATTCAATACTAGGTCTTTGGTTTCCTTCTGTTTTTTTGGGCCAGAGCCACAAACGGTAAACACAGTCTGCGATGAGAGATATAACTTCTTTTTGTGTTTGGTTATTGACCAGAACATCCTCTGCGGACTCATCACACACTCAGGCTAGGGAGTACATTTTTGCATGTGACGCATTGTCAACTGAGTTGAGGACATCGTTCAGTATTTGTGAGGGGGAACGTAGTGGATTCCCGTCATTCATAGTTCGTCAAAAGAAGCATTTAGCTAAACCCTGAAAACCTCTTATCCTTCCCACAACACCTGCTTTCAGGCAGCAACTTTGCAAAAACCTTACAATGCTTTTCCCACTTTTAAACTCTGCTATTTTTTAGAAAAAATCGTCAAAAGAAAAGACCTGCTGTGCGTTCTCTGGCTTTGCTTTTGGAGGACCGTCGTTGCGTGTCGACACGGTGGGCGCTGGCCTTTTTTTCTTCTTCCAAATGTGGACAGAGTTGGCGTGATGGACAGCTGGAGTTGGCAAAAAAAGATTTTTTTTGGTCTAGTTTCATGAAATGCAGTGTTAGTCTTGGCGGCGGATGCCTTCTCCAGACACTAATGGCTGTGGCTCGCTGGCTTCAGCGGTCTGTCTGGAAATCCACTGAAGGGCTCAAATCCTTAGACACGACTGCCCTTACAGGTGGATACGGGCTGTTTGGGGGTGAAAAATGGGCAAGCCTGAACGGGACACGTCTGGACAGAGGGAATATGTTCATGCGTGTTTTACCACAGGCGTTCTGTGAACGACAGGTCAAAGTGAACATTTTACGACGAGGATAAAGTAGGGGGTTACTTTAAACAGAGTTAACAGATTCTTTCAATCCTCTAAATTTAATTCACTTCATTCAAATTTTGAATTTACACATTTAGACACATTTGTTTAGAAATACATTAATCTATAATATGTTTAGAAGATATTTATATTAATCTTATACAGTTCACATACTGCAAAATGTATTAAGGAAATTATGAGATTATTATTATCATACATGATACATGTTACATTGAAGCTCCAACGATTGTTCTGCCTCTCCTGGAGGGAGTTTCAGTTTGACCACTAGGTGGCAATCTTACTAGCATTACACCTTACACCTTATAAAGGTTTAAATGGTTACTTTAAAAAATATTTCCTTAAAAAAAAAAAAAAATTGAAAATTCCTACCTGTGAGTTTATAAAGATGTGCATTTAGTCAGAATTTATGTTTAGGTCGACTGAGCGTTAGCATTAGCCGTCCTATGGGAAATCCCATTATACATTAGCATCAAGTCGCGGACTTTAGCATTATGCATTAGATCGATGTCTACTTTTATGGATTGAGCCTAATTTTATTCAGATCGATCAATCGATTTTATCAACCCAGCACTAGTCATCTTCTTTGAAATCTTACTCTGGTTTTAAATTAGTTTACTTAAGTTTTCAAGATCCATTAAAACGACTAAAAACCAAAAGTGTTGGCAGGAGCCTCTTGAGTTAGAAACACCAAAACGAAGCAGAAATTCTCAGGAGCCAAACATTATGGATGAATCTGTGAATATTTCTCAGCCTTAAAACTCGAGTCCACAAATATTTAAAATATCTTTGCTTTTTTTTTTCTTAAGTAGCTGAAAGATGAATAAGAAATGAGTCAGTGAGAGTTGAAGCGCTGGAACAAACGGCTGCTTCCTGAATGTTGAGGAACGCACACAAACCTCCAGGGTCTTTTCCTCATTAGCGTTACGGCGGCGTGCCAGCAAAGTGGTCAGAGCACGGTCGCAGCATTCGCCGACCCACAGATACTTGGAAGGAAAGTGAATCCCAAAGCTGTTTATCCTTCACTCCAATAAATAACAGTGCTGTTAAATAACATTGAGCCCTTCCTGTTTGTTTTGTCTCGTGTGTGTAAATGAGCGAGCAGCAGATGTGTGGTTTTGAACTCCTCTGTGGACGGAAAGCCTCAGACTCGTGGAGGAGATCTCCTCCTTAGTCTATGACCTCCTCTCCAACATCTGCTCAACACCATGTACAGTAACCAAAGTTATTTGAGGGATTTGCTGTGTTTGGGCGGCTGCATGTGCAGCACTGAGAGTTTTTGCAGAGAGAGTGGGTGTTATGTAAAGCCTCCACCCATTCGGGGTATGCAGGGGCAGATCAGTGAAAGCTGTGGATTCAGGACAGGAGCTGCTGAAATTCTTCTAATGCAAAGATGTAGAAAACCTAGAAGTGAGACGTTTATGCTCCAGTTGCAGCATTTG
This sequence comes from Oryzias melastigma, assembly GCF_002922805.2. Taxonomy (NCBI): domain Eukaryota; kingdom Metazoa; phylum Chordata; class Actinopteri; order Beloniformes; family Adrianichthyidae; genus Oryzias; species Oryzias melastigma. The sequence continues at coordinate 18,579,318 of NC_050534.1, read as the reverse complement.
TCTTCATTTCCTGCTTAAAGTTTAATAGACTTTACACTGTGAAAGACTGAAGCTCAGGCTTTAACTATAGAGCACGTGTGTCAAAGTCAAGGCCCGGGGGCCGGATCCGGCCCTCCAGACCATTTTATTTTACTGTTATTAATGGCCACATTTTATCTTGTGCTTATTTTTAACTTGTTTAATTTTGACGAAATATATTTTTATGGAGAGTAAAATATTGAAAATTACTTAAAGTTTAAGTTGATTTGTTCAAAATTGGCATTCTGCTAGCTTTTTGGACTATTTTGGCATTTACTAAGATTTTTAGCTAATATTTCAGCTACATACTAGCTGTTTTGGCTAATTTAGGCTTTTTTTAAAAGTTTTTTTAGGCTGTTTTGGAGTTTAGCTAACATTTACATGCTATCTGTTTAGGCAAAATTAGGCATTTTTTCATTTTTTTTAGGCTATTTTGGATTTTGGCTAGTTTTTCAGCTACAAGCTAGCTGTTTTAACTAATTTAGGCTTTTATCATTTTTAGGCTATTTTGAAATGTAGCTATTTTGCAGCTACATGCTAGCTGTTTTGGCTAAGCTTAGTTTTTTTTTTTAGTTTTTAGGCTAATTTGGCATTTAGCTAATATTTTAGCTGTATTTTAGCTTTAGCATTTTCAGCTATTAGCTTAAGCGCTTTTAGCTATCAATTTCAGCATCTTCAGCTATCAGCACTAGCATCTTCAGTGCCAAATTCAGCTTACAGCATTCACACTAGCGTTATCGCAGGTAATACTTTAATTCTAATTCATAATTATGTTAAAAAGTTATGTTTTTAAAGTTTTAAAAATGTAGTTTTAGAGTGTTTAATAAAAGTTTATCCTGTTCGGCCCGTGATTTAAGGTGTGTTTTGGATTTTGGCCCCTTGTGCGATTGAGTTTGACACCCCTGATTGAGTGGGAAAGTTTTTTGAGGAAGACTTGATGCTGTACGCTAACTAGAACAACAAAAAAGTCTAACTTTTTAAAGAAAATAATGTAATCCTGCCGGTCTTGAGCTGAATACATTAATGTGACATCTGACCCTTTAACACCAGAGCTGTCACCACCAACAACAAAGATAATAGACGCTCTTTGAAGTACTGTAACTCTTCAACCGTTTACCCAATTAACGTAATTCTAAAGGAAAGAAAGACGCCTTAACTTTTAATCTCGTCAGAGTCAGCTAGTCTACATTAATTGCATAAACACTTCACTACAGTGGTGATGTTTTGTTGCTGTTCATAAAATCAAGGGTCCGCAGACAACATCCAGGGTTAGTAATGTCCGAATCTGAAGACACTATTTCTCCATGTGTCTAATTTTGATCCTACATGGGCAGGAGATAGGAGAGCTTTATGTCTGAGCAAGTTTGTCATGTCCTTTTGTCTGTAGATACATTATTTTGGTTTACAAATGTATATATATTTGTTAGTGTCTTTTTGTAGTTGTTATGTTGTTCTGTGCTCTGTGGTCTGGACTCCCTTGAAAAATAGTTGTTGCATCTCAAGTGGCAATCCACTGAGTGACCGTCCACATCACTCTTGTGCTCCAAACAGGAAGTCCCTGAAACTTGTAGTTCAAGTTATTTAATTTATCAACCAACCAATCAGATGCCTCGAAAAAAGTAGGCGGTTCCTGCTAGCCCTCATGTCCAACATTCAAAATGTTTGACAGATTTAATTTAGTGTGCTTTCAAGTGGTAGGGGTGTGGACTTCCAATAGATTGGCCAGAGGTTGCCATAGATACGATGACTCAGACTGACTTGGACCAATCATTGCTTACTAGCTACATTAAGTTCCAACACGACATAGTCGTATCTTGTAAAAACTGTCAGCTGACTAAACTTAATTTGGTTGGAGCAGAAAGTAAACTATTTTCTTTGGATGACATCACACTCACTCAGTCCAGTTTTCATATACAGTCAATAGTTCTACCAGGAGCAATCAAATTATGGCTTTGTTTCCTGTTGTGGTAGATCTGAAATAATTTCCTCTTCTTTTACCAGAACAATAACAACTATGATCTTCTGATTGGTTTGTAAAAGACACAAAAACTACATTTAAAAGTTTAAAAAATGCATAAAGTGGAACATTTTACCACTTTAAAGGGAGCAATTCTACTTTAAAATGTCGTTACTGCTCCAGTTGCTCCCAATAGTTTCACCCATGTTGGTTTAATAAAAAAAGCAAATACTGTTTGAGCAGAAAAACATCTTTTTTTCCCTCAATACTATCATTAGTATTGTTTTTTTTCAACCTTTTTCTGTCTAAAAACCCTGAAATCATAATCAGAAACATCTCTGAGCTCGCGCTTCATTTGATACTTATTCTTTTTCTCATCTTTTTCAGCCTAGCGTACGTTCTTTCCTTTCGGTCTTAGTGTTGAAATCTGATGTTTGAGCCCCAGTTCAGGTATAGCTCCATCAGCGGAGACCTCCATCTTTCATCACGCCGATGTTGAAGGTAGCGCTAAGAAAACAGTCAAAAGGAAAAGTTTGTTTGAACTGGGAAGTTCAGATCTGGCTTTAGACGCGGGAGACTCTTACATATATTATTGCAAGGTGGTGAAAATGGTGTTCAGATGAAACTCAAAGCTGCAGCGGGAAAAAAAGAAACCTAAAAGCAGCTCCACCCAGGTTTCTTTTTCCAAAAGCCACATACTCGGCTGTTCCTGCACGTTTAGGACATCAATGTGCATCAGGGCCTAAATCAGAGGATGAAGTCAGCCCTGCACGCCACAGCGCCGGCCGGCCATCCCGTCCACGCTCTCAGCCAGAGCTTTGTGGCTTGTGCCAGACACATTCAGTCGTGAAAAGAAGGGCAGCAGAGCAGCTGCACCCCGAGAGAAGAGCTGCTGTTTATGGACGAGCGTTCCTCCAGCTGACCCAGCTTCCTAATTGGATAGCATTACGTAACATGCACTTAAAGAAGAACACAGCGAGCACGCTCAGGAGGGTGTGCGGCCGTTGGAGGTGAGCAGAGAGATTTTAAGACCCAGGCGACGAAGGAGGAAAAATGTTTGTTGTTTTTTGCTCGTAAACGATGAATCTGCAATGCAGCAACACAGATCCTTAAATTTGATGCTTTCAAGCCTGATTGCGTCTCACTTTTAATTGCTCTCAGTGAATCCCCTCAGAGGCCACTGGATATTATTCCTGCCAGCAGCAGGTGCTTAATCTTTCAGAGGATTTCACAAATGGGCTGTTCCAGTCTGGAGTTCGCGTGCAGTTTTTGGCCGAGCATTAATTTCATGGTTATATTTAACTTTTTTAATAATTTGTTTTGCAGGGAATCGCACAATACATAATTACAGTTTCTCCCATCACCCATCTATCTTCCCTTTTGGGGTTGCTGGAGCCTATCCCAGCTACTGTTGGGTGAAGGCGGGATTCACCATCAACAGATTGTTTCAGGGCGGCACAATCACACAGACTCACTCTCACAATTTAAAGACACAAATTAAGCCATGCCGCATGTTTTTGGACTGTGAGAGGAAACCGGAGAGCCCAGAGAAAACCCACGCATCAGAAGGAGAACATGCAAACTCCCGTCCCCTGGGGGAGCGGTGAGCTGCAGACACAGCCGCGCGCGGGAACCATTTAATACAGGGCTGAGTGTCAAGCAAGGAAGCTTTGGGTCCCATTGTTAGAGTCTTTGGTATGACTCAGCCTGGATTTGAACTCATGACCGTCCAGTCTCAGGGCGGACACTCTACTACAAGGCCACTGAGCTAAGCTGGTGGCACAAAACGGTCCTAGCCAGGTCCTTGAACCAGGACCTTCTCACCAAGGCAAGAAAACCAACCACCACAGCCCGAATTTACAATTTAAAAGAAAAATAATATTTCCTGGACAAGCCCCAAGCTATGAACATTTAAGCTAGTTTTTGCGTATCGAAAAGTTAAGTGGACGCTTAAAAATATATCTAAATATATCTAAAAATAAACGACATCTCCCAGCAACCCCAGCGCACGGTTCCTGAATGCTGCTCAGCTGTCTCCAATCTGACCTGCTTTGTAAGAAGCACACAGAGCCACACTCTGTGCGAAGTATTGTTTGTGTCACTCTGCCTGCATTACCGAGCGTTTCATTCTGGACCTGATCTTCTGTTTCATCTCTGATTTCCTGCTGCCTGCCCTGACCCTTGCCAGGACAACTCTAGTCTCTTCTTGAATGCTCCAATGCTTATGATTGACCTCTGCCTGTCTGACCCTGATCTAGCTTTGTGGACTTTTACCTGTGCTTAGCTCCTGTCTGAACTAACAAACCTGCTGCATGTGGAACCAGCTGTTTTACCCGAGTTGTGACCATTTAAAAAAGCTCAGCAGACATTGAACTCTTTTATTTAACTCTTATATTGAGTTTGGGTTAAATTGACCCATTTTCACAATTGACATTGGGTCAATTTTGACCTAAGGGTTAAACTTTTAACACTTCTTTATTAGTTTTATGTAGTTTAATATATTTCATTAACATTTCTGACCACCATGACACTACCACCACCATGTTTGATTGTTGTTAGTTTGTCTCTAGTTTCCTCTTTTGTCTCATCATTTTGTAGACTATTTGTCCAGAAGTTTCGGGGGGAATTCAAATCTATCTCCTTGTACTTTCCCATGAATCTTTTTTTTTTTACTGTTAACATTTTTTAGCTCTGATTCAAGTGAAGTATGTGTTTGTTTCCAAGTACTCCTGACTTATTTCTGACCTCCTGGGGGAGTCCTTGTTTTGATGTTGGACTCATTTCTGTTTGGTCACTTCTGAGAAAGTTTCCCGCTGTTCCAATTTTTCTCCATTTATGGGTAATACTTTTCAACAGGGTTCTCTGGAGTCCACAAGTTCTAAAAATATCTTTGTAGCCCTCTAGGACTACAACAAGTCAGTGTTTTTCTTTTTATTTGGTTTGCTTTTTTTAACGTCAATTACCGAAATGTTGTTTTTCAGTCAAATTATAAAAATCTGATTGACTGATATCAAGTTGCAGTAATCGTTTTGGGAAAAAAGCCAAATAAATTCCCGTCCAGGTTTTTATGATCATGATTCACTTCAGATTAGGATTGAAAAAGAAACCTCAACATTTGGATTCGGTCCCAAACCGAGGTGTCCCTGCCTCTCACAGCTACCATCTACGCCTTACAGCAGGTGGCGCTGTGTAGTCTGTCTTTGTTTGGTGTTTCTGCAGTGATTTTAGGACCAGTTGGAACAGTTTGGGTCTTAATATATTCAAGTAATCTTTATTGATTCAGTTTCCTATACATAGAAAAACATAAATGGAGACGGTGTCGCTTGTAATATACAAACTCTATTTTTTACGATGTGGTTTTACATGAAGTTCATCTCACGATAACAGCTTCAGCGTCGACGGTCAGTGTGGTGAAAGGTTTCCATGGAGATCTCTTTCTGTGTTTTCCCTCTCAGCTGTTGCTCCATCGTAACCTTCTGCATCTGTTCCTGGGTTTTCTCCAACAATGGCCTCAGTGTTTCAGACCTGCTCTCAAATCTGTTTTCATTTCATTTCTTTTTTTACATCTAACGGTTTCTGCCCGGTGACCACCACCACCATCTGTTCAGTCGCAGGTTAGATACTCCAGAGACCAACTCCTGCCCCAAGCAGAGGAAACCAAAAACACATTGAGGTTTTTCGCTTTAGCTTTGAAAATACATGAAAGTAATTACTGTCATGTCCACAGGTATTTTATTAGAATTTATGTTTCTCATTGTGGAGATGGCTGAACTTGTACATTTGTGATGGAGGTCAGTGAGGATTTCTGAGTGAATTTAGTGTTTCTGTTCAACAGTGAACTTTCCCACTCTCCTCTGGTTCTTGGACTTAATCATTCCAGGAATAACTGAGTTCTCCTCATGTCTGGTAAACATCTCTCTGTGTGACTCTTCATAGTCCGAAAGCTCCAGAAATATCTGTGACTTTCAAACAGAAACACTTCAGCACTTTAGTTGATTTCTTCTTTTACAGATATGTACATAAGTTCATATCTGACCAGGAACAAGTCTGGCTACAGAACTGATACTAAACTTAGGCCTTATTCATCACTGCCCTTATAGTGGATACGGACGAAAAAGGTCAAACCTGTACGGGCCACGCAGGTGGCACACATTAAATATCAAAGTGGTAGATTGCTTGGCGAGCCTGTTGAATAAAAATGTTCATGCACATTTTTTTTCCTATGGGCATGCTGCGGGTGACAGATTGTAGTGAACACTTAAACAACATCCAAAGTAAAGAAAGGGAGAAGGAGGCAAGATGCAGACACATTGTAGAGATTTCTACGTAATTAATCCTGTGCACTGCGCAAGGAACCCTTTAGTGCTGGTCAAGTGATTTCTTTCAGCCTGATTGTTAGACCAGATCTGAATTTTTTCCTACCCCTACGTCTTCTCCCTACCTCTCCAAATGTTGGGGCACTTAAAGCTATAGTGGAGTCTGAAATAGTTTTTTTAAGGGGAAGCCGTAGGGACTTAAAGTTGTGTATCCTTCCGCCAATAGGGTGATTGGGAGAGACACATTTCTTCATGTGAGTGGGCGCTGAAGTTTACATTTGAATGTACTTATTGTCTTCTTTGTTTTATCATCACTTTTTAAAATGATAAAACCCATGTAATCTATTTTCTGAACACTGGCAGCTATGCACTAACAAAGATGACCATCAACCATTGATGACATCATCCAGGGTTAAAGATGCTAAAATTCATAGCTAAAAATGCTCAAGTTGATAGCTATAATCACTGAAGCTAATAGTGAAAACCTTGAAGCTGATAGCCAGCTAAAATATTAGTTNNAAAAAAAAAAACCTGAAAAGCCTAAGTTAGCCTAAACAGTTAGAGTGTAGCTGAAATATTAGCTAAACTCCAAAATAGACAATAAAAACTGAAAAAATCCTAAATTATCCAAAATAGGTAGGATGTCGCTGACATATCAGTTAAACTCCAAAACAGTCTACAAAACACACAAAAAAATCCTAAGTTAGCCTAAACAGTTAGCATGTTACCAAAATATTAGCTAAACTCCAAATTTGCCCAAAAAAACCTTAATAGATGCCAAAATAGTCCAAAAAGCTAGCATAATGTTTATATTTATATGATATAATTTATATGTAATTGTTATATTTAATATAATTTATATAATATGATTATAACTTTCAACTCTGACTCCATATAATATAAAGTAACGACTAGTTAGCTATTAAATTGGTCGTCGATTAGTCGACTAATCGTGGCAGCCCTATTGGCTAAACACACCTGGCAGGGGTTCTGGAAAACCAGCAGGAGGCCGGGATTTGGACTCCATCTGTGTGATATTAACATTTGTCTAAAAATGTGGAGTTCTAAATATGCCAAGAACAAATCCAGTCTGAGTTAGTGCAGCTCTGTGTTTTAGTCGTCAGCTCCGCTGGTTTTCGGTTCCACTGCGAGAACACTGGCACGTCTTATATAATGCTGAGCGAGCTGCCAGGTGAATTAGAGGCCGACACTTGACGAGGAAAATGTTTATGGAGCTACGCCTCCAACAGAACCTCCCCCACACACACGCTGGCCCGCAGAGAGAGGCGTCCTCAGCAGCGGTCAGGCCGGGTCGCAACTCGGAGCAGCCTGAGTTTACCCACGAGCTTCCTTCCAGACGGAGGGAATGTTTCTGCACACGGAGGACGACGCACGGCGCTTCCTTCTGATTTCTGCTGCAGACCGGAGGCGAACGGTCCATCAAAGACAGGACACTGAAGCAAAACTCGCTCCCAGGGTTTATCCGGAGGCTTCATTTTTAGTAAGAAAACGGACAGTTTTCAAAAAAGATCAATACCAGAATGATCACAGGCAGCCGTTTCCACACAGGGAAGCGCTCTGCCAGGAAGCCTTTGGTCCCATCACTCCTCTGGATGTTCGCTTGACATGCAGTCGGTAAACAGCAGCAGCTCAAACCCCTCAGGAACTGATTGTGCACACTTTGGTTTCAAAACAAAAAACGATCCAAATCAGTGTGTCCTCTTGATCGCTGAAATTCTCCGTCCTTGCAGACAAAACACCACACCAGGGGGGTTTTAGGGGCCTGGATTGAGGTTCGCAGGGCCCCTTAGAGCTCTGATTAGACGGATCTGACAGGAAAACGTGTATGCAATAACGATAACAGCTCAGTATGTCGAGATTAAAGCTGATTTGTTTGGCTCAGAGGGCATTTGGGAAACTTTACAGACACACAATGCCAAAAAAAATCAAACATTTATAATAAATGGGACATAAAAACAAGAGTGAAAAAAGGAAGAGAGAAATGGAGCAGCATGTCAAACACAGACATCAGAAGAAAGAAAAGTTAGAATAATAATAAGCTCCTTTCTGACTTTTTTAGTCCCAGATCATATCTCAGTAATACTTTGCTGGTCACGTTCTCTGCCTGTTTGTGTTTACTTTGGGTTGTTTATTTCTTTCACTTCCCTGTTTTTTCTTAATTTGCATCATACACGGCAAAAACACAAAACTAAGTGTTTTTGGTCTCATTTGAACTTTAAATATATTTTAATCGGTGCTGTCAAAGTTAACGGGTTAGTGCATCCGATTAATTTAAAAAAAATGGGGCGTTGATATTTATTAATGCTATTTATTCACGCTCTGAGAAGCAACCGTCTTCTGCCGGTTCAGGCGTGCGTTCATTCCTGAGAATGCTCACTTCCTCGGGTAACATCGTCACTTACAAAATAATCGTGATTAATGGTTGTGATTAATCGGGATTAATCGTAGTACAAAAGTGTGACTAATTTGATCAATTATTTTTAACAATTGACAGCACTATTAATACAAGACAAATCTACATAACTAGTAACTTTCCAGTAAGATGTCTTGTTGAGTCTTTTGACCTTCAAAACATCTTATTGAAAGTAATATTTCTTACCAAATGCATTTTTTAACATAAGTCAATATAATTTTAATAACTTTATCTTGTTTGCCCAGTATTTCAAAACTATGGATAAGGATTAAAGTGATCCAGATTAAAGTGATCCGCAAATCCTCAGATCTGACTCCACATATCTATGATTTTTATGTCGTTATTTCAAAACTTTTCTGGATCAGATTAAATTCACCCAGATTTACTGGGATGAAGATTTTACAGATCAGTCCCGCCCTCAGTCGCAACCCGAGTTGCGACCCACCGCCATGAGCTGTGACCCACGAGCCGGCTCATAAATTGAGCATCGGAGCGCCTTTTCAAATGGTGGATTCATTTTGTCCCATAATATTATCCTGTAGCTCTCACTAGTGAAGTTTAAAGGAGAGCTAAATCTTGTTTATGGTTGTCAAAACACCAAATGCAAGAACAAGGCGGAGCTCTCTCCTGCAACGAGGAAGAGTCTGCAGGACTTTCCCACCTAACCTGAGTAAAATGTTGATCTATTTTGATATATAAGGAATAATGAAAACCTAATTAGAATTTTGTGATATATATTTTTCTGATTTTCAATATGTGTTTATGTAATATTTAAAAATTGAGAATTATATTTTAACAAAGGTTTCCTCAATTCACACATTTTCTTATTTTGTTGGGGAAATAAACATATTCAAAGGAGAAACAGAAACAAGATCAGCCTCAGATCCTAATCTCAGCTGGCATCAGAAAAATCCTCATTTTCAGAAAGTTTCAGAATATTCAACAGAGGGGTTGATTAAGGAATAAAGACAGTATTGGATCACCAAATTAAAATCTTAAGGATCAAATTTGGTTTGAGATATCCACTTTCAGATCAGGATCCAATCCTGGAGGTTTAAGCGTCAGGGTAAGTTGCTTGCAATTCACGTGTTTTTAGTCGTGACCCACAAGATTTGAGTTGCAACCCACGAGGTTTGAGTCGTGACTCACAAAGTTTTAGTCGCGACCCACTTGACTTACGTTCCAACTCACGAGATTTGAGTCGCAATCCACAAGACTTGAGTCCCAACCTACGATACTAGAGTCATGGTCCATGAGACTTAAGTCACGGTTCACAAGAGTTAAGTTTCAACCCACAAGATTTGAGTCGTAACAAACGAGATTCGAGTCGTGACTCACGAAATTTCAGTCGCGACCCACTATACTTGAGTCATGACTCACATGACTTAATTCACAGTTCACAAGATTTAAGTCACAACCCACAAGATTTGAGTCGCGACTCACGAAATTTCCATCGCGACCCACGAGACTTAAGCCACAGTTTACATTATTTAAGGCCAAACCCACGAGATTTTAGTTGCGACCCACGAGATTTAAGTCTTGTCCTATGAAATTTTTGTTGCGACCCACAGGATTTGAGAAGCGACCCACGAGATTTGAGTCGCAACCCACGAGATTTGAGTCACGACCCATGATATTTGAGTCTTGACCTATGAGATTTTAGTCGCGACCCACGAGATTGGAGTCACGACCCTCGAGATTTGACTCGCGACCCACGAGATTTAAGTCTTGACCTATGAGATTTTAGTCGCGACCCACGAGATTGGAGTCGTGACCCACAGCTGTGAGCTGTGAGCCGACTCACCAAAGCTTCAATGAAATTTTATGCCATAAATTGAGCGTCAGGATTTAGTTTTTCCTCAATTTTTACATAAAAAAGTTTTTTTTTTTTTTTTTTAACTACAAAATGAATTGAAGAAGTTTGATGAACCCTGACCTCATGATTCTACCAACAGTAGAAAGTAAAACTGAATTTAAAATGTTAGAAGCAGACACTTTTACACGTGGAGATGCCAATCTTCTCCTAATTGAGGAAAATGAGGAAACCCACCGACCCACTTTGTGACACGTCTTTTATGTTTGTTCCAGCCGTCCTGCTCGTTTTTTTTTCCTCCATTGTGTCCTTCTCCTCGAGGTTCATCCGAACATCTAAGCCTCAGACAATGACGAGTGAACTTCAGAAAACCCTCAGAAGATTTATAAAGCTCCCTGACTTTATCAGCCCCGCTACTGGAACAGATAATCGTTCTACAGAGATAAAACATGTCAAAAGCAATAAAAATTGTGCCAGAAAACCTCTTTGATTGATTGAATATGACGAGCTGTGCAATTTACAAGGTTCATCAGACACTTCACGCCAAAGAAGGCAATGTCAGGCAACTTAATATTCCGAATTGTGGTTCCAGAAAACAAATGGGAGCATCTGATATTACCAAATGAAATGTCAGGAACGAGATGAAACCTGTGGAGGTGGTTATTAAGCATGAATAATTAACCGAGAGGCTGACAGGTGTGGAATAACCGAGTGCGATAACAAACCCATAGGAGAGAGTGAGAGGAAAATGAGACGGGCTCGTACTCACACCGACTCCATGTGACACGCTGCTGACTTTTCATTTCTCTGTGTGATTTAACACACCAGGTCTTGTACTGAATAGGAATCGGAGCCAAGCTACTTCTAATCACAGACTCGACAAAAACTTGAAAAAGTTGGTTAGCTCTGTAAGCTCAAATCAGCACCTGCTGATAAACGTAGGTTTATTAATTTAGATCTTAACATGCTCTCAAAATTAAATCATTTAGATGTAAGAAAAATAAAATGTATTAAAATAGCAATATTTTTTGTAAAATTCTAAAATGTGTCATTCATACTGGAGTTGTCTCTACTGTAACCCTTGGACCTTTAACACAATTAACGATTCTAAAGCCGAGAAAAGCCGATTTGTGCAGATTTGAAGTTATGTAAAGGACTAAAGTGTTGGGTAATTTAAATTATGTCTGGAAGGGTTAAAGTCATGCTATTTCACTAGATCTGAGGATCGTTGCTCAGGTGGCGATCTGACTAGATTCACAAATCAAGCTCAACAATTCACGAATCCAACCAGGATTCTTACGTTTTAATATGTTTGTTGCTATGTGTGTGTTTTTACGGGATGTATGAAAATTTTAATTATTTGTATTATATCATCATCATTTATACTTTTATTTCGAAAAGGATATCAGAATTAACAAAACTGATCAAAAACAAGATTAGAGTCGTGACTCACGAAATTTCAATCGCGACCCACAATACTTGAGTCATGACTCACGTGACTTAATTCACAGTTCACAAGATTTAAGTCACAACCCACAAGACTTGAGTCGCAACCCACAAGACTTGAGTCCCAACCTACGATATTTGAGTCTCAGTCCATAAGACTTAAGTCATGGTTCACAAGAGTTAAGTTTCAACCCACAAGATTTGAGTTGTGACTCACAAATTTTCAGTCGCAACAAACGAGATTTGAGTCGTGACTCACGAAATTTCAGTCGCGACCCACAATACTTGAGTCATGACTCATGTGACTTAATTCAGAGATTTTAGTCGCGACCCACAAGATTTAAGTCTTGACCCATGAGATTTTAGTCGCGACCCACAAGACTTGAGTTGTGATCCACAATATTTGAGTCGCAACTCACGAGATTTGAGTCACGACCCAGAATCAACAAAATTGATCAAAAACAAAAAGATTTAGAAAATAAGAAATGGTGTTTGTTACTTTGAACAAGTTTTTTTTTTTTTTTGTCAACATTCTGGTTAAGTTCAGCAGTAACATAAACAGCTTAAAAATCATGAACATCACTGTTGTTTTGGATAATTTATCTACAAAACCTGAAAATGTTCCCGACAGTTTTTCCTTCCTCACAATTGTGCAACATTTTACATTCTAATCATTACATTTTGGTGCTAATCGGGTAGAAAAAGTTGCTTTTTTCCACAACAGAATCAGATGATGCACGTTGGTTAACCAGCGCGAGGCTGCGTTTCTGTAAGTTACTATGACCAAAAATGTAAACACTGAAGATAAAGCTCGGGTTTTTAAACTATTATTTTTATAAAAATCGCAAATCAGCAATCTTGGATGTCGCCAGTAAGATTCGTAATCAGTTTTTCGGGAGAAGATCGCAAGTACAGCCCCTTATTTGACTTTTTAGCTACTTTATGCTTCATTTTGAAGTAATTTGGTACTTTTATTTTGAGTTTTAGCCTTGCGTGGACTTTCAGGATTGATGACTGTTAACCAGGTTCAGTTCATTTGGTTCTTTCTTTGATTCAGTAGGACTGTTATTTCTCTTCCCCTTCAGCTTCTTTTCAGCTGCCTGTGTTTTCATACTTGAACTTGAATGAAGACAAAAATTTCATTTGCTAGTTTTAATCTTTTGAACAGCCGCTCTTTAAAAAAGAGGAATAGTTCAAGTGTTGAGATGAAAAATTGGACAAAACATTTGTGATTTTAGTTAATAATTTCATCTCTGTTTTTGCCCATCACTTGTGGGTGATGAAGACAGTCTCCAGAATTTGTTTTCAGTCTTTTATCATCTCTTCCCAGATTCACATTGAGTGACTGAAACCATAAATCTGCAGTAAAACAAACAGCAGGTTTGGGGGTTTCGGACTTCATTCTGTCACGATTGGCTTCTAGGTTTTCAGCTGGTGCAGCAGGAAGTCCACTCTGGGATCAAACCAGACAGACAGGCTTTCTCTCCTAACAAGCAGCACTGAGCCTCAGGTACCCATAACCCTGTTTGCCCTCAGACTCAGCAGAGCGGCTGCATGACAGATAGTCACCCAGTGTCCAAACCAAACCAGATTATTTGTCTTTATTTCCACAGATTAGCTAAAGAAACCAACATTTTACAAGCTGCAAAAACAACAGGTTGTTGAAGAGGAAACATTAGTCTTCCTTGGTTGGCTGTTAAAGTGGATAACTGCGGTCTTATGTAAAACAAATTTAATTCAAGTCTTGCTCCACTCAGAGATGCAACAGAATAACTGACAAGGCCGTTCAAGTCGATTGAATTCTGCCAGATAGCAGCTAATTAACAATCAGCTCTCTTTTGTGCAATACTCCGATAAGGAGGTCGCCGCTAATCCAGCGATTCCACAAATAAAAACCGCAGCACTCCATGACCAGGAAGCTGCACTCTCTGAGAGTTACATGCCATGAAATTGTTCTGACATTTCCTGACTCAAAAGGAAGTTTCTTTCTTTTCAGACTGCCGAGTATCTTAGCTGCAATAGAGGTGAATTATGTAACAAATATTCAGGTTTTGAGATACATTTTGACAGAACATTTCATGACATACCTAAAAGCTTAAAAAATATTTTAACTTTAAAAAATACTATATTTTTTTTACTTTTATGTTAAAAAAGGGGGGGTTTCAAACCAGAATTGCCATGGTGATACAAAGCTCCACAGACAGAGGGAACCATAGAACCGAATGAGGAAAACAAACTAAGCTGAAGAAATACGGCCAGTCATCAAACAGGCTAAAAACAGGAATCTAGACAAGGAAACTTGAAATTAACAGTCAATGGAGGCATCAAATACAGGTGGAAGCTGCAGAAAATCTTTAAAAAGATGTGAAAACATCTACAATAGTTAGGCAGTTAGCTTCAGCAAAGGTTAGCTCCTTTTGGCAGCATGTTATAATATTTAGCTTACGTAGAAAACTATTTTATCTAAGGTTTTAGGACTAAAGATGTTTGTAAAACTGATAATGATTTTTTTTACAACTAATGTCGGCTAACCCAATGAAGCTAACAGTTAGCATTGTCCGAAGTTGAATTTTTGATAACAATGCTAAAAACTAGAATTGTTAGCGGCCATATCTCTGATAACAATGCAAACAATGCTAATAATTGGCACTATTAGCAGTCACATGACTGCTAACAATGCTAACAGTTAGCACTTTTGACAATCATGTATCTGACAACAATGCTAACAGTTAGCCCTATTAACAATCATGTATCTGACAACAATGCTAACAGTTAGCACTTTTGACAATCATGTATCTGACAACAATGCTAACATCACTATTGAAAATCATGTATCTGATAACAACGCTAACCGCGTTTTTAGCAGGCATATATCTGATAACAATACAAATAATGCTAACAGTTACCCCAACAATCGTCATGTATCTGACACCAATGCTAACTGGTACTTGGTAATTGGTACTTTATCAGTCACATATCACATGACAATGCTTACAACAGTGTTAGCAGAATTATGCCTGATAACAATGCTAAAAATGCTAATGTTAGCATTGTTAGCAGTCATATACCTAATAACAATGCTAACAATTAGTATTTCTTGCAGGCATATATCTGCTAACAATGCTAACAGTTACCATTGTTAGCGGTCACGTATCTGATACCAATGCTAACAGTTAGCATCGTTAGCAGGCATCTATCTACTAACAATATTAACTGTTTGCAACTATTAGCATTGTCAGAATTTTCTATCATGAAGCACTGCCAAACTTTCACCTGCTTCACTTTTGGCTTTTTGTCTGAAGCTCCGCCCACCCTCACAGCCTCACCCATCCGCGATTTTATATGGTACTAGTAGTGCTGAATACGTCGGTACCGGTTTGAAACACTAGTGGCCACTGTTCTTGTGAAAAGGACATAGTGCGTTTAAGTGGAACATTTAAAACAAAGGAACACATCTAGTTAAAGATCAAAGATTGTATTTATTTTTTCAGTTATCTCCCGGCGCTCAGGTTTAGTTGCGGCAGGATTACGTAGACGTGTTGCTGTGGAAGGCTGCAGACAGCCTGGATTGAGGAGGAAGGAGCGCAGACTCATAAAGACGTGTGGGATCCAGGGCCAGCAGGCTTAAGGGAAGGGAGAAGAGCCCAGTCGAGTTGTAGGGATTCCCCCGTAATCTGTGACCGTAACCGTGGCTGACAGGAGCCACCGAAGCCGGGGCAGATCAGGATACGAATGCTTTTACTTTTCCCTCCGCCATCAGCAGGAGTTACATCTGGTGGCACCTCAGGCGATCCCTCCCCGCTGAAAACCTTCCCCTCTGCCAAGAAAATCTTTCAAAGTTTGCAACTTTATTGCTGTAAGCCTCAGCACTTTTATGAAGCACTTTAGAAAGAAAATCGGGTTTTAAAGACGCTGTCAACAAACTGCCATCGTTTGATATCATTGCTTTGATATTACAGTCTCTGGGAGGAGGAGGGGCAAATCTGGTTTGTAATGTTATCTTTCAGAAATTTAGTCACTTTTCCACTAATCAGCACTTTTTAGAGAAGAAAAGTTTTGAGTGAAAGGATTTTCATTTTTATTGATGGCGCGCTGGCCGGGTGCCAAAAGCTTCACGAGCTGCAAAACAAACTGATATATTTGTTTGCACCCAAAGGGTTTTAAAACTCTCCAATACTGCAACCATCAGGTAGACAGAAAGAGAAGAGGTTGGAGAGTCTGGGATGAGAATTGACATCCCACGTTAGACTTTCACTTTGTAAACGGACTTGCCTTCTTTTTCTCATCAATAAATTAGGACGTTCCTCCTAAAATCTTCATATCTGCTAAAATACTTCATAGCTTAATTCATATAAAGACTGTAAAGTTCGTACCTAAAGTCCCACACCAACTATACTTTTATATTTTTAATGTTGTATTTCAATTGAGATTATTCTAAAACGATGTGTTCTAGAACATATTTTCTGTAGAGCGGCAGCAGCTCATTTGAAAATAACTTTTGGGTTGTGGCGCGGAACTTAGCCTAGCTAATGTCCCAGCATGCCTTTGGCTATGAACGAATTCCTTCCCTACTCCCTATAGTGCACTATACAGAGAAATCCCCATTTTGTAGTGCTGTCTGAATCTGAAATTCCAAAATGTGCCCCAGAAATTTAATCTGCATCCATGCTCACTATGGCAAATATAGACCACAATGCATTGCGGTCGAACATTTTTTGGAAAAAAAAAACGTGTTTAAAGTTATTTTTTTAATAAACCACATTTTCATCATCACAACACAGTGGATTAAAAAATAGAAGTCGTAAAATGTTTGTATTGATTCGATTCTCACTTTGTGAAATGTCAGGTGTCAAAAGTCGAAGCACAACGACAAAAAACGAAACCATGACAACAAAAGCCGAAGCATGACGACAAATCCAAAGGACGATGATAAAAGCTGAAATATGACGACAAAAAACAAAGAATTATAACAAAAGCTGAAGCACGACAAGAAAAACCAAAGCATGATGACAAAAGCCGAATCACAATGACAAAAGCCGAAGCATGACGACAAAAGCTGAAATATGACGACAAAAAACGAAGCATTATAATAAAAGCCGAAGCACGACAACAAAAGCCGAAGCACGATGACAAAAGCTGAAGCATGACAACAAAAACCGAAGCATGACGACAAAAGCTAAAGCACGACGACAAAAACCAAAGGACAACGACAAAAGCTGAAGCATGATGACAAAAACTAAAGCTCAGTGACAAAAGTTTAAGCAATAAAACGAAAGATGAAGCATGAACACAAAAGCTGACAACACGATAACAAATAAAAACAACACGTCAAAAGCCAAAGGACAACAACAAAAGTCAAAGCATGACGACAAAAGCTATAGCACTACAAGAAAAGCTGAAGCACGACGACAAAAGCCGAGAACACAACGACAGTAGCCGACAACATGGCGACAGAAGCTGAAGCACAATGACTAAAGCTGTAGCACGACAACAAACTATACAGGTAGTAGCTTTTTGTTGTTGTGCTTCGGTATTTGTTGTGTCTTTTGCATGGTTGAGAGCTGTGTTGACCACAGTATTTAACTGCTCATTCCATGCTTGAATAATCCTCCAATCATGAAGTTTTTTGGTTCCTTCTTGACCATCCTGAGCTGCAGCTTCGATGGACTGAACCAAAGCCGTCCAGCACGCCGTCACTCATGCGCTCGGCTTGCAGATACAGTTAAGAAGACGGATGAACTGTGAAAGAGACACAGTTGCACGGTTGCGGTCGATGCGTGTTTTTTCTCCGGGCGGTGTACACTCCAGCTGCATGGACCCAATGATTTCTGCCATCACAACTAGCACAAAATCCATAAGCAGGCCTGTTCCCTCTGTGGTCATCGCCGTGTGCCGAGGCTCATTCTCACCGCTGATTATCAGGCGCCGCGGCGGGGTCGAGCTCAGGTTAATTGCATGCCTCAAGGCGAGGTGTTACGCAATAATTATGTTTATTTCTAATTTGTTTACAAAAATATATATAACATCTATGAATTGTTGTGCCACTGAGTTTCACAGACGGTTTAAAGTGAAGCATCTCTGAGCTTGATTTGGCTTTAATTACTGACAGCGAGTGTTTGAAATCATTCTGATAAGTCGAGGGGAAACTCCACACAAGAAGCCAATATATTTGGGGCAAAACCCATCTGGGCCAACGCGAAAGCGGAACAAATTATGTAAACGAAGCCATAAAAGATTCATTTAAGTTGAGCAGCAGATAGAAATGAGTCATTTGTACCTGGCACAAA
The DNA here is from genome assembly GCF_002922805.2 of Oryzias melastigma. Classification (NCBI taxonomy): domain Eukaryota; kingdom Metazoa; phylum Chordata; class Actinopteri; order Beloniformes; family Adrianichthyidae; genus Oryzias; species Oryzias melastigma. Next base: position 18,561,047 of record NC_050534.1, on the reverse strand, counting down.
TGCAGAAAGTGTGTCTGCATTTTAAAGAACTCAAAATACTGCAGAGTGACAATGAAACCCCTCACCTCTCAGCATTTATGCAAAGATTAACCTCCAGAATCACGCTTAATACAAAATATAAGAACATTCAGGATGTTCTGGAGATTTACTCCCAGAAACAGACAAAATGTTTGAAATCAAATCAAGTTTTTCTGAATATTTTCTCCTTCTTAAATAAACAGTTTAGAGTTCAATTTATAAACAACAATTAAACACAAATAAGGAAAAGTAAAATTAAAAACTGTGATTATGATAGTTAAATGTCTATTTTTTCCCTTAAAGAGTTTTAATTTGAAATATATAATTTTGATTTAAAGGAATTATATTATTTTACTTAAAATGACATTTTTGCTGGCTTCAACAGCATTTAGCTTTCCTAAGAAAATTTCTGCTTTGATTATATAAGTTCAATTTGTTGTAATATATATTTTTTTAAATTAAGACAAGTATTTTGTATGTAACAACTAAAAATTAAATCAGAAGTCATTCAAATGAAAAATCTAATTAAATAAATACCTTAATAAATATGAATGGAATGGTTAAAAAAGCTGGGCATGATTATTGTCAAAATAAAAAACCTACATAAATACTCCTGTTACATGTTAATTCGTATTAGCGAAACTGTTTTATTGAAGTTGCCAATTTATGGTTTTTTTTTTAAGATTTTAGTAAGAATTAAATGATATAAATCCAAAATTATGACTGAATCAACTAACATTTCATGCTTTCTTTTATGTTACTAAAATGTTTAATAGGTTTAAAAACGTTTAAACATACAACCAACAGAGGGCGCTGTGGGTAATAGAATGTTGTTTTTGAGTTTTATTTATTTGTCATCTAATAGAATGTTATATATATATATATATATATATATATATATATATATATATATATATATATATATATATATATATATATATATATATATATATTTAAATAAATTAAGATCTCATAAATAGTTTAGTTCTCAATGAGACTTTTGTTTGCCCTTTTTCTACCTCCCGACTTTCCGTAGAAGTCGATGCTAATCTAGCAATACTATGGTAATTTGTGGCTATTGTTTTAGCATTTTAGCTGGTTGTCATTTACTGCATGTTTGTTGAAGTGATGTCACTATATTTTATATGATTTTAGGCAGAAAGTTGAATTTTATCAACATTTTCAGTCGTACTTTTGATCTAAATTTGTACGTTGGCGCGCTAATCAGTCATGTGACTACTTCCTGTTGTAGAGCCTCCAGTTTCTCCTGGTAAATGTAAATATTGACATTGTAGACTTTCTAATGATAATTTGTTAAAAAACACAATTTTCATTGGAGTTGGTCTTAAATTATAATCCAAAAATGATATTTAGCAATCGAACTAAAACGATAGTGATAAATTTTTTCTCTATTGGCTGCAGTGATGACTTCTCCTTCTAACGAATGACTTTCTGATCACTGAGACGGGTCAGAGTTTATTGACCTTATTCTCGGCACAAGACTCAGTCATGACTCTCGGCGGCAGAGAATCCTCATTAATCCCCGAGCCGCTGCACCACAGCCGTCTAATTCATTGCGGCGCACACACAGGATGATCCCTCATTCCTTCAGAGAGCGGCAGCAGTGATGCTGATCACTTTGATGCACTGCAGACACGCAAAGCAATCAGAGGTAATGGGCTTCTTTTATTCTCCTAGCACTTGTTTGTTTATTCGTTTTGTCTTTTCCGTCAAGTAGTCTGTCGTGATCCGAAGGTGGGGGGCTTGAGGGAGGGGGGGGACTGCGACAAATTCTAATTCAGCCCCTGCAGCAGCGCCTCTCTCCAATTGATCCTCTATCTCTCAGCTGCCTTATCTGGAGGTTCACTTGTCTGAAAAAGTGAAAAAAAGCCACTTTAGTAACTGAGAATAATGAAGAGAATGGGAAAGGTAAGAGGTGTTATCAGAGGAGGGAGGAGAGGCTTTGATGGGAGACCAGGAAGTTTAAACTTCATGGGCAACAGTCAGATTTAAACCAGCAGGAGGCTTTTGTTTATCACCGAGCAAAATCTAAGATGAACACAGCATGCGTCTTCCAGCTCACAGCAGCTGCTGAATGTCTAACAGGAAGATTTATCTTGTATTTCAACCAATAATCCAGTTTCAAAAGCAATAAAAGCTTTTTCTGTGTAGTTTCTGCTTGTTTCCCATTAAAAAAATAGCGTTCAACCTTTTTCTTTCTTAGGATGAATTTGAAGTTTCATGTTTGTGTCTGCAGACTGGTTTCTTTTACATGTTTAACAACATTTTTCACCTTTATTTTAAGAGCCTATACCAGGGGTGGGCAAACTGTGGCCCATTAGATCAGTTATTCTGGCCCGCCAAATGGGAGTAAGTTAAAATGATAATACTGTTACGACCTCAATAGGCAAACCATCTGAGGGAGCCTAATAAGATCTAACTCACAAAAAGAAACAACATAGATGGCACACTATTAATACATTGACCTTTACAAACAATATTTAAGTGTAGAAAATTATTCTGCATTTCTGTGATGTTGGAAGAATTTTTTTTTTCTTATCATTCCAACACAACGTGAAGGCAGCGTTTCTCTTACAGATTTCCCTGAAGAACATCAAACCATTGGTGTAATTGACACTGAAATGAGAACTAAAGTCACAGATTTAAAATAAACCTCCAAAATGTCCTATTGTAGTTTTAATCAAAATGAAAACAAGTTTTCATCCAGTTTTGATATTATTTCTGTCTCTAATGAGGTAGATTACCAAAAACATCCCACACATCTGGTCCTGGTCCAGGCCTCTGTCAAAATTTAGAGCCCTTTGTGGCCCACAAGTCAAAAAGTTTGCCCAAAATCGACTTTTTGAGCTTTTAAATGTATTATGATGTACATTTTTCATGAAAAGCAACCCCAAAGTGGTATTTTGTTCCATTCACACATCTCTGAGCATTCCTCTAAAAGCCTGCAGTCTAAGCACCAGCCCTCCCCAATCCACGAAAACAAGCAGGTTCTCCCACTGTGATGTCACAAAGCGAGAACAGCCCCTTCCAGGAAGACTCTGAGCTTCCAGCTCCGCCCCCTGACTAACACACACACCCACTTTCTCAACAGATCTAGCAGTGATTGGCAAAATGCTTTCACTTTTAATGCACACTATGTGTTTCCATTGTTGTAAAAGTTCAGATTTAGCGCAGACAGGTTTCCAAGGCCGGCCCTAGATTGATGCTATGAAACTAGGAACAATAGGAGGAGCCTCAGAAATCAAGGCATCTGACTTCCGTTCACAAAAATGACTCATATTTCATAAATAATTTGTTTTTTAGTGTGCCAAAGGTAATATATGATCATATATTTGAATACAGTTTAGTCTGAAAGCCCTAAGAATAGCATGATATACGGTTGGCCTTTTAACTCGTAAGCCTTCCTCAGAACTGCCCTTATGGGTGGATATGGGATGTTTGCTGAAGAAAACTGGCTAAATCTGTACAGGACACGCAGGTGGGCTGTTCAAAAAGATCAAGGTTGTAGACCGTCAGGTGATGCTGTTCTTGCACATTTTTCTATGGACATGGTGCTAGCAACAGGTTGTAGTGAACTCTTAAGGTGCATTCACATCGAACGCGATTCACACGACAAATTCACATGGCGCCCCACTCTTTCGCTGTGCGGCGAATTTGCTGCTCGCTGCTCAAATCGAGCTGCTGCCAGACCATAACCCCAACTTCAGATCGCCTCAATCCACGTCTGTACCATTGACTGATTGTAACTGGCCACTTGCGCACCGCAAATCACGTTCAGTATGACTGCATCTTCATAAATCATGTAAAGGGGAAGTAGGGCAGATGTAGGCACATTGTAAGAATTTGTATTTTCTTCCAATTGTCCCCAAATCTTTTGGACAGCAAAAGGGTGCTGTTCACGAGAAAAGTATACGCTCCTTGCTCACAGGCCTGAATGATAGAATCATAGATGGTAGGAGCACTTACGAGTCAGTACTTGCATCTTAGTAATGACTAGACTGTGGGGTAAAGACACTGTAAGAAATTATCACATCTATGACATAAGTTTGAGCAACTTGTATTATTCTAACAAAGCTTTCACGATACACAAATCACACACATGACAACGGCACGTCCCATTTTCATGGCGTCCCCGGAGGTGGCCGTACAAGCCTCAAAGGAACTGCAGGACACACATGTACAACCCTAAAACCCACAGCACCGGTACAGGTGCATCTGACTACAGCTTTAAATGTTGAAGGTGTAACATTTTATCCTCATTACTGATCATTAAAGATATGGGAAACCTAGTCATAGTTTTTCATTTGAATATTTGATCCAAGTAGTCTGTAAAAAGCAGGAACTGGACTTGCTTTTGTTATCTGTAATTTAGTTTATATTATTATGTTTCCAGTTGACTGTTTTTTACCCACTACTTTGATGGAATCTACTAGGATGGTCTGCACAGATTCCAGATGTTTCCAAGTCAGAATTTTATTGTAATTTACTGGGTCAGAGTTTTCAAATTGGTTCCTCCAATAATCAAACATATATAATCAAATTCAGACCAAACAAGAAGTAGAAAACCAGCACCAAAGAGGAGCTGAGTAGGTTTGTAAAGCTATATTAAGGTTTGACATGTTATGTAACCAATGAATGTGAGTCTCTGACCACACACGGGTCCTGACAGAGCTGACCTTTGACGAAAACAAAGTGAATCCGACAAAAATGCTCCAAGAAACCGGATCAACTGAAAGGAAACCCCTTAACCTGTGGCTGTGTGTTCACCTCCACCTCCAAAACAAGACTTACTTGGTTTCTACAGGAATCACTGATTCTAATAAACCACGGTTTCTCTGTCTGAAGACTTCTGAGGCGGCATCTGTGAAATTCATTTCTTATATCAAACGGGAGAAAGGCCACGACTTCCTCTGGATGAACTTCTTTAACCTTCTCGTGAAGGATCTCAAAGCTCTGTGATTAAAAACGACAAAAACAAAAGGACGTGACCTACACGCGTCAAGAACGACCTTCTGTGACTTCAAGAAAATATAATTTCATTGAGGAAGAAAAAAAAGTGGAAGAGAACAAGCAGACGTCTTTGTGTGTAGATGCAGCTGAAAGATAGTTCCACAAAAACATCGTTAGCCCTCAGAGAAAAAAAGGAAGAGGCTCACTGCTGGAAGTGCTTCAGATGTCTGTCTTTCCTCAACAGAAGCACTTATGCAATAATGCCTCATCCTGACAGTAATGAGAGAAAAGCAGAGTCCAGAGGAGACGTGTGGACCGAGCCTGGTCCAAACATGACCTCTGTGCTCAGCTCGACCCTCTACGCTGACGAGAGGGAAGCAGACAGCTGGACTTAGAGCCGAGCCAAAGGCAGGAAACGGTCTCTGAAGTCAGTCTGCAAGACTCTATTACAACTCTTTTAGAAGACATTTCAATACGATTTCAACACCACACTTTACTTTAGTGTGTGAGCCTGATTTAGGGTGACAGTCAGCATTAAGGTCTGCAGGAAAACTTCAAGATTAGGCTTTTATTCAAAGATAGGAAGAATGATGTCTACATTTATGCAAAAAACAGTAATCTCATTCATTTTTAGCATATTACTACTTTAAAACTAAGAAGGCATAACAGTAAAATACTCTGTAAAGTAATAGAAGAAGCTAGGGTTGATCATCTTTTGATCTATTTTAGAATAATTTGGTCTTTTTGACTTTGCTGTTTTTGAAGAAAACCTGTATTGTTTTCTAGGACATAGTTTGTTTAGAGTTGTTATATAACTGCAGCTTAAATGGCGAGCCACATTATAAAGTAAAGTTTTAAGCCAGATGCCAGTTTAGACGAGGAAAACCAAGACATACATGGATATAGTTGTCTACAAGTGGATGCATCGTAATGGAGCAGAGTTGGAAATTACCCATGACCCCCTACATTTACCCCTTCAAACATAAAGATATGGAAAATAGTGTCATCACTCGATGACATCGTCAGTCATCATTTAAGTTAGTAAGTAGCTGCCAGCGCTCAAAAAATACACAACATCGGTTTTACTAAAACAAAGGAATTACTTAAATTTAAGGGTACATACAGACTAGACGCATTTGTTTTGCTTCAAGTGAACCAGAGTTTGTTTGCCTATACAAAAAATGGACCCTGGTCCGGGACCAGGAACCGCTCTCGGATCATCTTTCGAGGTGGTCTGGGTTTGTTTCCAATTAAACTGAGCTTCAGTTTGAGATTCCTCAGTCTGAATACAATTCGCTCTGAGAGTGGAATAACTGAACCAAAACGGTCATCGCAGCCAAACGCAACGTTCAGGATTTGAGCCAAAACAAATTATGCTGAACAATTGATTTTACCAGTCAGAATACAGCCTAAATGTCAGAACACACCCTGGTAAAAAAAAAACAAGTTTCTCCACCCTTCCAGCAGAGGCAAACACAGCCCTAAGTCCCAACCCCTTCCCCTTAAAAACCAAGTTTGGACATCCCTACCCCTCCAAATACCCCTACAATTGGAGGGATACGGTCAAGCCGGAGAGTTAGGGGAAGATTTCAGGTTCTGCCTTTTTGATGCCGCTCTTAACTATGTGTCTATCCACAGTGGAGGATTTCCCAATTAATTACATTTCCACCATTAAACTTTTTCTACATGTTAGAAATGTAATTTCCACCAGAGTGGCTCTTTAACTGGTCAAATGGTTCAATTGTCTCTTGGATTTCAGAGTTTAGCCTCATCAGTATAAAGCTCCAAAATATAACTTTGAGTGAAGTTCATCCTCTCAGTCCAAACAAAAATTGCAGTAACATAAGACAGCAGAGGCAGCAAATCTGTGTGAATGGTTTGGTTCTTCTCCTCCAGTCAGTTTCCTCTCAGGAAAAGATTGAACTCCACTAGTTTTATAGCCCATTTAGACTGCTTTATTTATTTACATTTTTTAGATTTAATGTTCACTAGTAATTTGTTTTTGTTTAGTTATTGGCTTTTGGGTTTGGATTTTCTGTGTTTGGTTTACAGTTTTACCTCTAAAAGTCTGTTTCTTCACCCCAAACAAACATTGATTTATCTCTCAGAAGATGCTTGGTCTGATTATCTCGATTTTCTTCTTCAGAATTGTATTTTCTGATGGAATGCAACACTATGATAAAGTATTTTGATTTTTCTTATTTGTTGTTGTTATCCAAACGCCTTTAAAGTTGTCTTTCAAACCTTTATCTCTGCTATAGTTCAATCGCTTCATTCGACCAGTTTCAGAGATTCTTCTTGTGTGTAACTCAACACAAATCTTGGAATAAATTTAAGTGATTTATAAAAGAAAAATAGTTAGAAGCAAGTCAGCTAAAAACTGGACTGAAATAAATAAAGAAACCTTTAAAATACTTGAGAAATTCTGGTAAACTCTATATTGAGATATTTAGAAGATTGAGAGAAATGTTTTCCTGAGAGAAAAACACAAGAAATGAAAGATTCATGAGACCTCTTTGCCATAATCTGGTTGTTGTCTCATCGAGGTTATTGCTCACGTCTGTGCACCTCATCTGAAAGTGCACTGATTATAATTACATCAATATTCATTATATATTCAAAACAGTTATCAATTCTGATCTAATACATAATAACTGAGATGTTAAACAATAACAAGCTACAGTAACGATGGAATACTAAGTGTTTATACTCATCGACTGCAGTTTTTATTGAGTTAAATTGGAAAAATAGTCTTAAAGTTTGAAAGGAAAATAGTCTCTTGGCTGTGAATTTAGACATTGTGTTCTCTGTTGACTTTACTTTTAAAAAATGCCTCCAGATACTTACATTTTTTTCAATATGGTGCAAGTTTAAGCTTATGTTAATAAAGTTTTAAACAACGTTGACACTTTTTCAAAAAATTTCAGTTAGTATTAAAATAGTATGCATCTCACATCAATTAGGTTCTCTGATCCTCTATAAATGAAAGGCTCAATTATAAAAAGGATATTTCCTTTTTATTATACTTTATATACTTTATAAGTACAAAGAAACTGTTAAGACTACATATAGAACTAAAACAGAACAACATCTATGTAAATATTAGCTGAAGTTTGTTCAGGCTGTACAAGTTTGGTGTAATTCCAATTAATTTGTTCGCCAAAATTATTTTAATTTAGCATTTAAAAAAATATTTTCCATTTCTGCCTTTTATGGTTTTTAATTAATAGAAAGTTTCGGTGCTTTGCTCTCATGTGACAAACTTTTTTCCAAAAAACATCTTTGCTTTAGTCTCTAAAGCATCAGAACGGGTCAAAAATGTGAACAATTTGTCTCTATTATTGTCTATTGGAATAAAAAATAAATTAATCTGAAATGTTATCTAATTATTAAAAGTGTTTTGACTGTGGAATGACTTTTGGAAGACTTTGGAAACTAAACTGGGACTGATTGGAGACATTATTTAGAATCAACACTGAAGTGTGAGTCTATGACATCTGTACACTTTCAAATGACGGAACTTCTTAAAAAACTGTCAACAATTTGCCAACTTTTTCAGTCTCCCCAGAATCGTGTAGTTATGTTTATTCTACATTTGTCTAAAACTAAAAGTGATAAATATTCTCCAAGCACCTTCGGCTGAACAAAGGAAGAAGTCTCAACACGACTTACATTTCCCCCCATTATGTCATTATGATTGTTGCTCCTCTGTGTGCTCTAATTTATTCAGGAGGTTATATTTAAAAGCAGCCAATCCAGCTGGATCATATTCTAAGGACATGGATTCAAGCAGCTGGGGGTCTTTTGACTGGAACTTTGCCTCAGACTGGCTGACCTGAGCTACACACTCTCCATTAGCTAATTACGTCTATCTGAAAGACAAATGCTTAAGTCAGACCGTGAGCTTATGAGTAGAGACTACAACTCCCTACAGCCAGACGGAGGAAGAGCACAGGCTCTCTGCTCCACTACAGAAACCAAAAACACACAACTTTGTGAATGTGATTACACAGAATAATGAAAATAATGAACAGTGGAGGTATGGCGAGGGGAGCTAAACTCAACCATCTAACGTGGGTTGATGCTCGAGGAAATGTTAACCTTTTTCAGTTCCTCGGGGGTCGAATGATTAACGGCTTTTACTTTGAAACATCTGAATATTATGTTAAACATCCTCCAGGTCGCCAAGGTCACAGATACACACCTTTACAGCGAGGTACAGGAGTAGGCAAAAAGCCTTTTGGAAGTAGAATAAGCTGTTTTTCATCTAATAAAACAGTTTTTTCTGCACTGTGTGCTCATCAGATTATAAAGCACATCGTAAATGAATGGTATATTCTTGAGCTTAAGTCATATATAAGTGCACTAAACTATATGAAGAGAAAAAGAGTCTGAGATGAGTCAGTCATCATAACCACGGTCACAATAATTCTTGAACTACAGTAGTTTGTAACATGCTACACATTAGCCACGTTATCATATTCACAATACCTGTAACTTCCAACCTTTTTTGTGTCAGGCTGTTACTGTAAAATAAATCTGACTGTGACTATGCTAACATGCTACACATTACCCACATTTGTAGTGTTAGCCACATTAATATATTCACAATACATGCTACTACCAACCGGTTTTTACAACATGTTAAAAAAACAGACCATTAAAGCAATAGTTATTGTGACTACGCTAACTTTAAAAGTGTTGGCTCAGTTAGAAGTTTTAGCCATGTTAGCATATTCATAACACCTGTAACTCCCAAACTTTATTTTTGCAACACATTAAAAAACAGAAAAGTACTGTTAAAACCACGTTTTTGTGACTACATTAACTTCCAACTTTGTCTGTAACATACTACACATTAACAGTATAGGCCATATTGGAAGTTTTAGCCACATTAGCATATTGGCAATTTGTGTAATTCTCAACCTTTTTTTGCAAAACGTTAAAAATGTACTATAAAATTTAAAATTACTGTGAGTACACTAACTCTAAATCTTGTTTGTAACAAGCTACATGTTTTTTTTTTTTTGCACAGACTGTTACTGTTAAAACAAATGTTTCTGTGACTTTGCTAACTCTTAACCTTGCTTGTAATATGCTATATGTTAGCCACGTTAGAGGGTTGACGATGTTAGCATATTGGCAATTTATGTAACTCACAACCTTTTTTTGCAACATGTTAAAAAAAACATCTTACTATGAAAACTATCAACGTTACCGTGACTACACTAACTCTCAGCCTTGTTTTTAGCATGCAACACATTAGCCAGGTTAGAAGTGTTACCCATGTTAGCATATTCTCAATGCCTGTAACTACTACTAACTTTTTTTGCAACATGTTCAAAACAACTGTTACCATTAAAAAAAATGTTACTGTGACTATGCTAACTCTCAACTTTATTTGTAACATGCTAAATGTTAGCAGGTTAGAAGTATTAGCCACCTTAGCATATTCACAAAAAGTGTAACTCCCATCCTTTTTTGCTTCATGTTAAAAAACCCTGTTACCATTAAGTGACTACACTAACTCTAAATCTTATTTATAACACGCTACACATTAGCTAAGTTAGAAGTGTTAGCCACGTTAGCATATTCACAATACCTGAAACTCCCAATCTTTTTTTGTAACATGTCATAACAACAACTGTTACCATTAAAACAAACGTTTCTGTGACTAACTCTGCACCATGTATGCAACACATAACAAAAACACATCATTACACATAAACCACATTAGTACACTCACAATTTACCCAAACTTGTTTGTAACTCATAAAAAAACAACCAACATTTTGACAGATCGCAAAATACCTTGCAAAGTCACTACAATATAAGTAACTAATTAATCTACATATATTACCAAATTGACAATGGTTTAAAAACTGAGCAAAAAAAGGCACTTAAAGTATTCTCATGTACAAGTGGGGAGGAATGTTGTGCAACTGTTTATTTATGGTGCAACAAACTGCAGTGTTGTTTCAACGTGTAGGAAAAATGATTTATCACCTCCTACAGCGACTCAACATGTCAATATATATTTTCAGTTTCACACCAGACTGCACCAAACAGCTAATGTATGGAAGTCCAACAGGCTGCATGTATTTAGTGTTTGTTTGCATAGAAACGAAATCAATTTTCATTTTGTCGTCACAGACTTTTTACATAACAGTCATTTCTAACTTTTCTGCAACTGTCTGACTTGGACGTTATCGTCCCATAGAAAGAGGTACTGGTAAAGACTACCCAACCTTCCTTTAGATCTCATTGCTTACTTATAAAAACCTTGGTCATTTGAAACATAGCATTTTTGATTTCCTATGTGAGTAAAAGTACTAAGTTATCCGAGGGGCCTAGACAACCCACAGAACCCTTACAAGTCAACCACCCCATACCGGCGGCTACTGCTAAACTGAGCTTTGGTGTTTAAGTATGGGAGGCTTTTTGTCTTATGAACTTTTACGGCAGTCTTGTCCCTGGGTATAGCTATTTTCATCTTTTTACTCTGTCACTATTAGTAGTACACTTAGGTTGCTTAAGCTGGGAACATCCTGTTTGTTCCCTGGGTTTCCATTTTGATGATGCGTGTCGCCGTAAGTCTTTATTTGCAGTCTCCAGGGTCTCTGCTATGGAGTGCATTGTGTGTTTCACCAGCAATTCTGTCACACACACACATGTTTATACTTATATATATATATATCTGCTAATATAGAGATTGGTTTGATGATAAATGGGCTTGCTCCGTTCATCACACTAATTTTAGAAGAACTCCAGGTTTGAATCAGCCATTTATGATTCAGCTACCTGTGAAAACAAAAAAAGGGCTGTATATATAAATAAATAGATATGTGTGTGTGTGTATGTGTAAATATATATATACACACATATGTATATATACATACATACACACATACACATATATATATATGTGTATATATATATATATATATATATATATATATATATAAATAAATATAGTTTAACATCCTTGTCATTA
>NC_050534.1:18545003-18549041 GCF_002922805.2 Oryzias melastigma | reverse complement strand
TCCACCCTCCTTCGAGGACATACACACACACACATATATATGTATATATATATATATATATAAATATAGTTTTACATCCTTGTCATTAAATATATTTATGACTACAGTTGCAAAGCTTTAGTCAGATCCTTTTATTTCGTTGTGTATATATATGTATATATATATATAGTAAATGGCAAATACATGTATAGCGCTTTCTACACTCCTTCGAGGACATACACACACACACACACACACACACACATATATATGTATGTATATATATATATATATATATATATATATAAATAAATATAGTTTTACATCCTTGTCATTAAATATATTTATGACTACAGTTGCAAAGCTTCAGTCAGATCCTTTTATTTCATTGTATATAAATGGTAAATGGCAAATACATGCATAGTGCTTTCTACCCTCCTTCGAGGGCCCAAAGCACTTCACAGTCACAGACCCATTCACACGCACATTCATATACTGGTGGCGGCTCCTGGCGGCTCCGCTGCTGAAGACTGGTGCCAACCTCTCACCAGAGGCAATTTGGGGTTCAGTGCCTTGCCCAAGGACACTTTGACACATGGGTGGGCAAGGCGGGAGTCGAGCCCGCTCGATTCCGATCAGGAGTCGACCGCCCTACCACTGCGCCACGGCCACCCCCAATATGTACCTATATTATAATATATATATTTATAAAATATATAAATATATATGTATATATATATATATATATTTATGTTTATAGTTTTACATCCTTGTCATTGAATATATTTATGATTGCAGTTGCAAAGCTTTAGTCAGATCCTTTTATTTTCACGGTTAAACAGTTCTTTTGTCTCAATCTCCATCATCTCAGTCTGGAAGCAAATACTGAAACAATTTTTTCCCACAATGAGCTGATGACCCCATTTTTATTTCTTCATCAAAGCCAATTCCTGCCCGCGTTTGAAGCACAGTTGGCAAATTGAAATGACGGCCAGCTCACAATGATGCAGGAGGATGAAAGTCATTATTCCGTCCCGGCAGAAAACATTAAAGCAAACACGAGTAAAAACCAGAACCCGTCGTCCAACAGCTGCAGAGAATTCTCACCGGGGGTCGGGGGAGGGGTGCTCTTAACCAGTAATTATTTTAAAACTGATGCTTCATGATCATTAACATACTTTATCTTCAGTTTGATTCAGACTAAAGTTAAAATGAGTCTAAAGCCAATCAGTTTGTATGACTATGAAAATACGTTTTTTCAAATATATGTTTTCAAGATTTTCAAAAAAGTAATTTTAGGCTTCTATCTTGTTGTTTGTTCCTATTGGGTTTTTGTTTTTCACTTTTTACTAATCTAAACCGTGACACGATCCGAACCGTGAGTTTTGTGACCCATTACACCCCTAATCAGAATGGGGCGGAGCAAAAAGCTTGAGGCCCACCCATCATATTTTCTGTCATAAATACAGTCTTTTTCAAACATTTTTTCCTGATTCCCAATGATTTGAGTACTCAGAAATGCCATAAAAAAAACATAAAACATAATTTTTTATCAGAAAAGTTCTTTAAGCATTAAGCTTAAAAAAAAGGGAATAAATGTAGAATTGTCAAAAAGCACGATTTCCTTGGAAGAGCCATAAACAAAAGCACCTGCACTTTCAAAGTAGCCTTTTTCCTCATTGTTAGTCATACATTACAACAAAAACACAACTCTGCATGGATGCACACCTGCACAGTTTCCACCTCTAAACGGCTCCTGAGTCTGAACTGAAAGTTATGACCAGCTGCTGCAAACAGACTCCAAATTCTGACATTTTGTACAACTCTGCACGTCTGACTGCAGGTCAGCACCAAGCTCTGATATTTTTGAGAGTTGTTCTGACTTTTTGGATAACAGCACAAGAATAGAAAGCTATAAGTGACCTACAAAGTTGGTGCACAGTTTGTAAGGTCAGCAAAGATCAAATGTCAGGTATGAAAGTCTGCTTTTTCACTGGCTTTAAAGCTGAAAAACAATGTAAATGTTTCACATAAACTCAGATTTGCTCTAAAAGTTAGCATCAGATAAAAACAATGACTACCCAAAAGCAAAACTAAGGTGGTAATGAGAAATCACACCTTCTGGACTCCTAAAAGAACAAATATACTCCAAGGAAAAATCCGCTGCAGCAGCGTAATAAGATGATAAAAACATCTGCCCTCTGTTTGCTCTCATCTGATACACAAGAAATAATGTGTTTGCTTTTTATCCCGCCAAGCTCCCAGCAAAGACACAACCAGAACATCCGCTGGCTGCAGGACGATTGCAAAACCACTCCAATTTCTAAACTTGTTAGGCTGCTGCAAATTGTTTGCATGCTTGGCGAGAGAGAGCCGGTGAGAGAACACAAAGATCAATGTTAGCTGGAGCTTACCTGTGGTTGGACGGGAGACAGATGAGGTCCAGCAGCATGGAAAGAAACAGAGAGAGAAGAGTTACTATGTGAGCATGGACACTCCTGAATCCAGCAGACGGAGAAAGTGGTGATGCAGATCCTGAATCCATCTCATAATAAGTCGCATTAAAAATATGATATTTAGATTACGACAAAGTACTAGGGCCACCACAAAAAATTAAAAAAATTACATTTACGAGAATAAACTTAGAAAATTCTACAAGTACACTTATTTCACATGAAAAAAGGCCTGTTTTTTCAAAAACACACAAGATTCCATCTTCGTTATCCAGCCTCCATCCACAATCTTTTGCATTTTCTTATACTTATAACACGATAAATTAAAAAAACAAGACTTAGTTTTCCCTTATATCTAAAACCAATGATTAAATAACCACTTACAATGTCTCTCAAAATGAAACTGCTTTTGTTGTTTATTTTTACTTTGTAAACAGACTTTTGTTTTGTAAATTTATGACCATAATCGTGTAAATTCTCAATTTACAACTTATGATATTATAACTTAATTATTGTAAAATGTTTACTCGTTAATTATCATTCTCTGAGTTTATTTTCAATAAGTTTTTGACTTTTTTCATTATTTTACAACTCGATTCTCATAAAATTACAACTTTCTCATTATTTTATGAGTGGATTTATAAGGTAATTTCATAAAGTTACAACTTTTCTCCTCATGATTTTATGAGTGAATTTAGTAAAATTTTGACCTTGTTCTATACAATTTTATGACTTTATTTCTTTTAAAGTTGCGTCGTTTTTCTCAGTTTTATGAGTTAATTTTGTTAAGTTACATGTTTTTCCTCATTATTTGGTAAATTTTTACTTTTAAAGTTGCAACTTTCTCCTTATGATTAAATGGGTGGATTTAGTAATAATCGAGTTTTTAAAAATAATTTTACGTCTTTATTCTTGTAAAGTTATGACTTTTTTCTCTTAATTTATGAGGTAATTTTGTAAAGTTACGACTTTTTCTCTGAGGATTTTGTAGGTGAATTTCTTAGTAATCAACTTTTTAAAAATAATTTTACCACTTTATTCTCGTAAAGTTACAACTTTCTTCTCGTAAGTTTATGGGTTAATTTAGTAAATTTGTGACTATTTCCCTGACATTCTTACAACTTTATTCTTGTAAAGTTACAACTTTTCCCTCATGATTTAATGAGTGAATTTAGTTATGAACGACTTTTTAAAAGTTAGACTTTATTTTCATAAAGTTACAATTTTTTTCTTGTAATTTTATGAGTTTTTTTTGGTAAAATTACAACTTTTTCCTCAGGATTTTACGAGTGAATATAGTAAAATTTTGACTTTTTTCCTTATAATTTTACAACTTTATTTTCGTAAAGTTACAACTTTTTCCTAATAATTTTATAACTTTATTTTTGTTAAGTTTATTCTCATTAAGTTATAATGCTTTATTCAGAATTTTACGACTTTATTCTTATACATTTAGGCCTTTTTCTTCACAATTTTAGTACTTTATTTTACAAATGTACAAATTTTACCAATATTTTTGTAAAATAATGACTGTTTTACTCATCATTTTTCAAGATGGCCGCTGGCTGCTTGTATCTTTGCTGATCAGCTCTCCTTGAATCCTACA
>NC_050534.1:18542695-18544942 GCF_002922805.2 Oryzias melastigma | reverse complement strand
AGGCATTGAATAAGCTTAATAAGCTTCTGCCTATTCCCTTTTTTTTATTGGTTGTTTCATTTTTATTGTATATTGTGTGAATTGTACACATCTGAACTTAACCAATAAAAAAAACTTGACTTGACTTGACTTGATTTAATTTTGTAAGATTTTTTTCTCATAATGTTACGACTTCATTCTCATTATTTATTTATTTATTTTTATGGTAGCCCTACTACATCTAATACTACGTGGTCACAGATCTCACTAAAACAGCCATTTAAATTCATTCATTGTCTTGCAAGTCAAAGGCCCCAGAAGGGCTTGAAGGTAATTATCTCTTCATTGATATCCCAAGCATTAGTGTCTGATGGATGCATTGGTTTCCTATTTAAAGCCCCTTCAGGAAACTATTACACTTTATAATCAGATGTTCCAGCCATGACAATCAATTATTTCACTCCTTCCAATTTACTTGTAATTATTGCTAAAGATGCTTGAAGGATCATGCTAATCTACGTACATTGAAGTATTAGACCAAATGGATTTTTCCTCTGCTGGCGGGCACATGACCATTTGAATGAAGAGATGAAATAGAGTCAGAAAGTAATAATGATAACCATCGGGTACTAAATCCAAGAAGATGTGGCTTTCTAATTTAAGTGTCAATATCCTTCCTGGTTTTTCTTTGGATTTCCACCATTTCTCTATTAAAAACTGTTTTATTTCATCTTTATATTGTCGGATAAAAGGGCAAATATGAAGTGTTTCGAAAGATATATCTTCAGGGATATAGTTTAAAGCTGGAAAAGAAAAAGTGAATTGTTACAATAGGAAAATCAGACTTTGGCTTTCAAAAAGGGCATTTTTGAACAGATTTAAATTGTTTTATTTTGTTTTTATTATAATTTTATTTATTTTTCCACAATTCTGAAATGGTGGACCTTCATATTTTAGAGATGAAAGCATCCTATGAATAAAGTTCAAGCTTTCTTTAGAAGACATTAGATTCAGGTTGAGATTTTGAATTAGCTGACTGATTTACTTGCTTATTCAGCATGTTATCTTTACTTTTGAGGACACAAGCTCAATCTATTGATTATCCGTCTTGTACTTGTTCCCTATTTATCCAAAATATTCCTATTTTACAGCAGGAGTATTTCTCCCAGGTCTAAACTTGTTTATCCGCAATTCAAGCAAGCATTGGGCTACCATATTCCTGAGCAACTCTAATAAATTATGTATCAGAAGGTTGCTGGGAATTCACACATGTTTACCAATTTCTTGGTCAGGGGATCAAATCCCAAGTTTGACATCCATCCTGTCCTTTGGGAAGACTTTAACCAGACGTTCCTTTCCAGAATAATAAAGCTGTAAGTCCCTTCAGGTATAAACATCTATTCAGAATGTAAATTAAATGGATATAAAGATTAGTAAAAGATGGTTACTGAAACTTCTTCTGGGGAACATCTTCTGCAAAGGTACAATAAAAGCAGAAGGTTCCTAGATAGGAATGGGTACCATTTGGATTTTATCAAACGCCAGTGTCAAACCAATACTTTTGAAACAGTTCAGGTGCTTAAACAGACACTTCAAAAATATTTTTTCCCAAAACATCTAAGAGTAACAAAGAACTTGAATGTGCTTTAGATGATGTATATCCTTCTTTCTGACAGTCTACACCAGGGTTCTAAAACTCAGTTTACCTTGGGGCCACTGAGAGTAGAGTCTGGACCGTATGGGGTTCTATGGGTTGTTTTCCGTTCACTGTCTGTCTTTGGTCCATTCTCTATGTCTACTGAATACATTTATTGAACATCTGTTCATGTCTATGTACTACTAATATCTTCTGCGTGTCCTGTGAAACGACAGGAGCTAACAATGCTAGCAACTGTTGCTAAGGACTTTTCTGACGACCAGATCCAACAATAGCAAATGCAAAGTTTTAAGAATAAAGTAAGCTGAAACATCACAAAGCTATCATCCAAGAAGCGTGGACATGCAGGAGACAATACTTAGTAGATGTTGAACTTTTATTTTAAGGCGAGGGCGCAAAATATCAACTTGTAGCCCACTAGTTTGAGACCCCTGGTCTTCGATATAGCGCTGCATCTCCATTTCCAGTAAACACGTATTTCACCGCTCATCACTATGACAATTGTCTTTCTTTGCAGCATTGTAGATCTTACTCTTATCCATCTGGTCACCAAATGTGAATCTTTTCTTGCAAAGTTTGAAACTTTCACTTGCTTTATCTTCTCCATTTTG
>NC_050534.1:18540550-18542665 GCF_002922805.2 Oryzias melastigma | reverse complement strand
GTTAACCCGTCCACAATCACTGGAAAGGCAAAATAATTGGGACGGTATACAAGTGATTGACATGTCAGAAACGAAGCACCAAAATCTGCGTCTTGCTGCGGTACTGGTAGTATCGTGTACGTCGGTACTGGTGCCAACTTGGTAATGAGTTTCGGTACTCACTATTCCTAGACCAAAAGTCTTTATTAACCAAGGAGTGTATTGATTGGTCAAAAAGGAAACCAAGGACCAGTGTTGGGAAACACTCCACAACATATGAACCTCAATAAAACCTGTCGACACACTGACATGTGAGGCAATACAGCTCCTTCATAAACTTGTCACCAAAAAGAGAAAAAATACAGATCCCATTCCCCAACTTCACCACATGACAACCTGGAGAACTTCCACAAACTTCAATGGAATGAAACAGAAATAATCCAAGGGAAATTATTATTAGGCAGCAGCATGTCGTACAGCTAGAGATGTAGATGTCCAGCGTTGGAGGGAAAAACCGTATGTAGAGAATCGCTGAACAGGGCAGCAACCATCCATCAAACCTCCCTCTCTCCCTCGAGAACCACCCACAGAAATAAAAGGAAGTCTGCCCGTCACTCAAGTGGTCAGACGATGTGGGGGAGTGAAGGAAAAAACGCAGCGGAGAAGGACAAACCACCTGGGTTCATTATCAATCCTTTCACTGCCACCTTTAGAGGAGACAATGCAGTAAGGCCTGACTTTGAGATAATCAGCCTTAAACGTGACTCCACTGAGATACTACAGATACTACTGGAAGACGTAATCAGGGCTTCGTAAGCCTGCTAAAGCAATAAGGTACTTCCTCTAAACACAGTTTATTTTAACAAGTCAATTTAACAAATATTATTACTGTCATCAAGCAATAAGTAAATAGATTTTAATGAGGAATAATGATTAATATTAGTGTTCCAAAATTATGTGTATGATTTAATCTTACCCAGTTATCTTCTGAAACCCAATGACTCAATTTTTTCTACTTTACATCAAGTTTTCGACTGCCATCAAATAAATCTTCAAAACTTATAAAGCTCTCTTGAATCTCTCAAGAGTTTCTTTATCGAGTTTTGTTTTGACACTAATTTTTTTGCCGTAAAAACTGTTTCTAATTAACCCTATATAACCATTTGTATCATATTTGATAATTCGGAGACCCTTATCTCATTAGCATCATCAAAACTTTCCTTAAAAACTCATTGCATGTGAATCGGTCCATGTTTTCTGCCCTGCAGTTCATTATCCTTCCACTAGGGGGCAATAGAAGGACTTTTCCTGCTCATTTCAAAATGGCCGCCTCCATTACATCTCAAAAACCCTTTTGGCGGGAAAATGTTTAGCTCATTTTCAATACTTTAGGTTGAGATTAACTCATCTATAGTTTTTATTTTTCTTAAATGACTAATTGCTGTATTGAAAACATGAAAAATTTGGGGATAATTAATTATTTATAATACAGATCATGTTAAAAATGTGTGCATCAAATTTGAGCCAATCGCTAAATAAGGTGATTTTTTTTTTCCTGAACAAAATTTTTGCTTTTAAACTTACCAAGTCACCCATTGTGTCATGACTGATATTTAAATATAATAAAAAACAATTTTCTGACAATTCTTTGATGTAATAAGCTTTATAGGGTTACAACTGAAGACTTTATAGAAAAAAAAACGTGTTTCCTTTCAGGAATCTTAGAGATTAGTCCTTTTTTAAGCCACAAAAATGGCTGCACTTATTTAACCATTAAATCACCTTTGAATCTGAGTTTTTCCCTTTAGTTACCATATTTACCATATTAGAGGACAGAGGCAGGCGATTGGTCAGAGGGGTTGATGGGAAGTTTTTGTTGTTCTTCATGTCTTCTATATGAAATAATCGGCCTTTTGCAGAAAAAGCAAAATTACAGGCAAGTCATACTTTATTAGCAATAACTTGTTTTACACAAAATGCATTATGTTAAAGCACAGTCCACATTCATGGCCTACCGCTACGCCTTCTTCCTACCCCTCCAATCCTAAGGGCAATTTAGATGGTAGTAGTGTCCAAATAAATTTTAAAATAATTTTTCCGTATTTGTGGATCCGCCGTCTCTCCAATCCCTAAACC
>NC_050534.1:18486143-18540276 GCF_002922805.2 Oryzias melastigma | reverse complement strand
GCTACGCCTTCTTCCTACCCCTCCAATCCTAAGGGCATTTTAGATGGTAGTGGTGTCCAAAATAAATTTAAAAATAATTTTTCCGTATTCGTGGATCCGCCGTGTCTCCAATCCCTAACTCTCACGAATAAGCGGGAAATACCATATGTAAAGAATTTAATATTCTTTACAGGCGTAGAACCTTTCGGCTTGGATATTAAGTCAGTAAAAAAAGGCGCTGTTGTTGTAATCCCTTTCTGCCAATCAATGGATTTCATCGTATAATGACAGAAGCTCCGCCCTAACTCATCCGTTCCATTTTTCTATGGACCTACAACCAATGAGGGACTGAAAATGGTCCAAATGGGTCCATTTTAAAATGGAAACACTCAAAATACCGTACTGGTCCAGTCCATTGTGGTCCGGACCTCTCAGTGAAAGCGGAGTAATAGTTCACCAAAGTGGAGCTAAAACGGATTTTTGAGCGCCGTGTGCCACAGAAAATCACTTCCAAGTTAGTAAGTACAACCATAACTGTTGATTTTTGGGAAGAAAAATAGTGTTTTAAGTTCACCTTAAAAACAGAAGTTAATTTTATAGATTGGACCTGTCAAAGAGCAATCACAACATTACTGTTTTGATTGACTGCTTTGCTGAAACAGCAGCCCTACGGGATAGTAAAGAACCACTCAAAACTTCCCTGTACTTCCTCCAATCAGCACACACTAAATAATGTAAACGTCAGTCCCAAGCCTGCTGCAAAATGTCAAAGAATATAACAGAATTTGTGAAATATGTGGGGATTATTATTATTATAATTTTTATAGGTTGTTATCTAGTTGTGTTAAATCCTGGATTAATCTTCATGGAAAAGACCAAAAACAGCCTTTAGATTTTATACATTTAAATTATATTACACTTTTTCTGACTGTTCTTGACCTCAAGCGATGCATCAAACTTCATAGAAAAATGAGACACGACTGTCAGCTGGATTTAACGTGTTCCTCTGAATCTGCACAGCCTGAGTCATGATATTATCATGTAATTAGTCTTCAAGTGAAGGTCTGTAAAAATGCATCCTCTGAGTGTGGACACGTCTGAGGTGTTAACGGCATAATGGCCTCAGCTGGTAGAGCACAATGTGTCAGAGAAGTCAAGCTCAGAAGAGCACATTTTATTATCCTTTCCCTGTGACATGTTTAAGAATACTATAATGCATTTTCTAATGAATTGTGGGACATTTATTTGAATTTCTGGAGAATTTTGTTTGTTTTAAATGTCGGAGAAAGTTTTTGGTAAACATCTGATTTTATATGCACTTTAGTTAGTGTTCCTCAGACTAAAATCTAGTTAAATATGAAAAAAAAAACATTTTTTCAGATTTTCAAAGCTACTTTGAATATTTTTTTGGAAAAACAACCAGAAAGTCTCAAGGACATGAGCACAGACTGAATTCAGCAACATCATCCTTGGATTTTACTGAATCGTTTGACCGAGGAGAAAGCCTGCAGATGCAGAAAACCCCCAAAGATGCATCAGACTGTCTGTGTCAGACCGAATTTCCTGGTTGTAGCATCGCTGATGTGAATAGCCCTGTTGTCAGACTGTCAGGTTGAAGAACGCTAAAAAATCCCTACCGCAGTGTTCCCACTTCCAATTACCTTCCCGAAAAAAAACGACGTTTCCTGGACTCCCTGAGAGAGAGAACGGACTACTAACTACAGCTGGGAACCAGAGTGGAAGCACCTTCATAACTCAAAGGTCAGAGACTTACATGAAGGAGATTTGCTTTTAGGGAGGAGACGGTTTCAGAGTCAGGAGGCGACACCTGTCCAGAGGGACCTCCTACACCTCCACACCTCCACTATCTCTTCTGGATGAGAAAACCTGAACTAAAAATAATTTAGAAGGAATGAATTTCAATGAGCTCCAGTGCTGGAAAGTTCAAACTTATGAAGAAACTTCTGGATGATGATTCAGTAAAACTACAGGGAATTACTTTTCTCCTCCAAAGTCAAACATGTAATATAAGTCGGATCTCATGGTATTTAAGATTTTGAATAAAAAAAAGTCAGTCCTACAGCCTGTTTAGTTCTTATCCACAACAAGAAATTAGAAAGTCTAACTGTAGACTACGGTTTAACAATATCATTATTTCACTAATATATTTTACAATATTTGAACTGTATCAGATTAATCTAAATATATTTAAAACATATAGTAGATTATTAATGTATTTCTAAACAAATGTGTAAACTGTGTAAACTCAAAATTGAACTGAGAGAGTTGAAAGAATCGGGAAAATAATTCGGAATTGAATCGATTTAGGCTCGGTGGAAGTTATTATCAATACCTAGCCCTACTCGGGACGTGGGGTACCAGTACCCTAACCAGCGGCTATAAGCACTGCTAGCTGGGTGTTGGGTTCTGGCATGGCAGATTCTTCCTGAAGGGGGCGGTTCTCACTCTGTGACCTTTTGAGAATCTGCTCGTTTTTGTGGGTTGGGAGGATCTGATGCTCAGAGTGCAGGTTTTTAGAGGAATATTCAGAAATGGATTAAAAAAAAAAACTTTGGGGTTGTTTATAGAGAGGAATTTTAATACATGTAAAAGCTCAAAAAGTTGATTTTGCATGGTATGGGCCCTTTAAGTTTAGCTTAGGATGCGAAAAAGTTTCTCGACTTTATTGTTGAACAAGATTTTCTTCAGTTTAATCAAACCCAAGAAAAGAACAACTAAATATAGAAAAACTAAATGTTTCCTCTGTAAAACTCTTAAAGAAGTTTAACAGTTTTACTGCACAGTTTCTTTCATATCTAATGTATAAAGAACATTTCTCAATAGAACTGTGAAGTAACGGTTGAGGTAGTATTTATGCTCTGGTTATGCACATAAATGGATTTTTTTCCACACTGTCCCTTCACTGGGACCATTTATGAATCATAAAAAAAGTATAAAAATATGGGTGCATGACTGTAATGTGAGATAAACGGCAGCTTTGAACCAAAATGTAGCGCTGAGCTTGTCCCCCTCCTGATTAAAACCCGGGGCTCCTGCGAGTCTGCTGTCCCTCAGAATGAGATAAGCACGAGCGAGGCTTCCAGATAAACCTCCGACGCACCGTGAATTTTTGTTTCCCCCCACGGCTTTCCGTGCACAAACGCACAGAATGACAGCCTGACCTTACCAAACCCTACCAGCTGACAACATGATTTATACTTGTTGCTGACGAGTGAATTTGGCAGATTTGTCCCTTAAAAGAGTAAACACCTCCAGAAACCCTCCGCTGTTAGGCTCAGTGTTATAGACGAGCTAATGGAGGAGATAGAGATATTTTATACCGACCAGAGAGCTGATAGTCAGCTACAGTTTTTTGATTGATGAGTCAATGAACACAAACCTGATAGATTATCTGATCATAGTGACTTTCAGATTTGCCGATAGAACAGTCTGGTCAGTAGTAGGGGGAAATCGATATGGCGAGATATCACGATATTTCATTTGCCGATACTTGTATGAATTTAAAATGCTGACAAGACGATATTTAATTAATAGCGTTTGAGCACTCATAGTTTAGTGAGATGCGTATAGTGTATGTATCGCCCATGTGTCGAAGTGTCCTTGGGCAAGACACTGAACCCCGAATTGCCTCTGGTGGAAGGTTGGCGCCAGTGTTCGGCAGCGGAGCCACCACCAGTGTATGAATGTGTGTGTGAATGGGTGAATGGGTCTGTGACTGTGAAGCGCTTTGGGCCCTCGGAGGAGGGTAGAAAGCGCTATACAAGTATACGCCATTTACCATTTACCATTTAGTGTCTTACTTTTGTTTTCCACCTAAACCGCTAGCTGGCAGCACAGCAAACTGAGCCTCTTTGAACACCTCTAAACCACAAGCAAAACGACAACAAGATCTTACAAGAACCAGTTTGTGGTACATGTTCAGTCAGTCTTTGTTTTTGTTGTTATGAAACATGTATTACTCTGTTTTTACATGGGCTGGGTACCGAACCGAAACTCTTAACGTTAGGATAACTAATTAAAATGAATGTTACCATTTTATTTATCTGGTAGAGTTATTTTGTTAAGTCATACGCTGAAAAGAATTGATAAAATTGTTCTGTACAGTCTTGGGATTTATCATTATATGTATCGTATCGCAAGATGTGTATCGTGATATATGTCTTATCGTGAGATGTGTACCGTGATATGTATCGCATCCTGGGATATGTATTGTGATATGTATCGTATCATGAGATGTGTATCGTGATTCGTATCGTATCGAGAGATGTGTATTGTGATACCTATCGTATCGTGAGATGTGTATCGTGATACGTATCGTATTGTGAGATGTGTATTGTGATATGTATCGTATCGTGAGATGTGTATAGTGATATGGATCGTATCATGAAATGTGTATAGTAATATGTATCATATCATGAGATGTGTACAGTGATATGGATCGTATCATGAGATGTGTATAGTGATATGTATCGTATCATGAGATGTGTACAGTGATATGTATCGTATCATGAGATGTGTATAGTGATATGTATCGTATCGTGAAATGTATATCGTGATATGTATCATATCGCCAGACTCCTGCCAGTTAATACCTATAGTTAGTAGAGGCATAAATGATCAACTAAATTACTGAAAAGAGACAATAAACGTCCAAAAAAAATGAAAAAAAAAAACAACTCATGACCCTACCACCTCCATGCTTCGGTCAGTTAGGCAGTAGGTACGCCTGTTTAAGTTTCTGTTTTCATCTCTAGTTTTTAGCAAATAAGAAATTGTAAAAAGCAGTTATAATATTTTACTTAATCTAAATTTAAACTCAAGGCTCAGTTTGAAGAAAGGTAGATTGTTCAGACAACAATTTTTCTGCAGTATGTACGTCACCATATTGGAACCAGACATCCTCAGTCAGCTGCTATTGGTCCGTGTCGGTCTGAGTCTACATTTCTATGGAAAACGTGTCTTAGCATATGGGTTTTAGCACTGCAAAGCTGCTTCTCTTCGCTTTAGGACTTGCTAGAATTACCAAGTGATTTTTGTTCCACCACAATGCAAACAAAATTCTCAGTTTTAAAAAGAAAACTTTCATAGTTGCAAATAAAAATATTAAATGTTTTCAAAATACATTGCATTTAAAACACAAATGTTTTCAGCTGCGTTGTCTCTCATCGCCCTTCTTTGATTTTGCGTTTCAGTTTCGTATGTGCCACCAAACAGCCAATCACAGACAAGAGAGTTAATACTGATTGGTCTATCAGAGCCAAATATTTAAAAATACACATTTTGAGCTTAATTTTGTTTATATATGTCCTCCGTCATTAGAAAAATGCTACAAGAAGATGTTAAAAACACTTTTCATTATTGTGGATCTTAAAGAATAAACCTAATAAAGTCAGATTTGTCGTTCATTTAGGATTCATTTTTACATTTTCATTTCATATTTCTGATTTAGCCTCAGAGAGGTTCAACATAAGAGTGACTTTTGTCTTCAGCCTCTGAAAGGCAGACCACAGCTCAGTGTAGTTTCAGTGGACACGTGCAGTCGCTTTCTGTTTCCCTGAGGTAATATTGTCACTCTCACTCACATGGGCTATTGATTACAGGCAGCATGTACTCCAGCGCTTGTTGGGTCAATGATACAACCCACATGCTGACTGGCAGAGAGGCGGGGGAGTAAAACCAGTTCATTATTACACACATTAGTCCACTCTTCATTGCAATCTCAGGTCATAATTAACACATTTTCATCACGTTACATTAGTTAAATTTCACATTTTTATGTATTTATTCGCTAAATCCTTTTAAGTTTGTAACCGCAAATGTCAATTTCTACTAAATGTGTGTTTCAGTTACGACTAACATATTTTTGGGTTTATTTAAATTCCATCATAGTGGCCCCCAGATGTCAATAGATCGTTTTTCCAATTCATCCGGTTGAGGCTGCAAACGTCAAATAAGTAGTGGGGCAATGTCAGGGGACAGAGTGAATTAAAAAAAAGTCTGCAGAAAACTTTCTGTCAGTCCATCTGGAGAAAGTTAGTGTGGAAGGAAAAACTGGGGCATCCCTCCAAAGTTTCTGAAGCTTTTTCCCAAATTAATCTGAGAGCAGGAGCGGAATAAAGATGGGGTTGGGCTTTGCTCTTGCAGTTCATGCAGGTAATCCACAGCAGGAGATTCTCTGCAGGAGTTGGTGGTAAAAATAAACAAAAAAAATGTGCAAGAATGTAAACTTCATAGGGGGAGAGATGAAAACTTGTTTGAACAAGGAAATGGAGAGGGATGAAAAGCAGGAGAGTTAGCATATTCTGGATCCTGGTACATTATAAATGATGGTATATTACCACAAAGGATGATGGGATGTCAAGTAAGATCTAGAATTAAAGACTCACTCTGACAAAAATTACTTTATTGGGGGTTTTGACAAGTTCTTGTGACATTTTTTTTTATGATAGAGGATATATATACAGAAAATGAAGCTATTTTCTCAGTATTTCTTCATTTAAATTGATGGGAATCAGGAGAAGCCTCAAATACAAAAGGGGTTTATTCAAATATACTGCTAATATTTACTTGTTTTTATTCCCTTAAGTTGTGTCCGAATTCCCCCCCTACTCACTAGTGTGTTCACCATTTTCTATTGCTGTCTGAATCTACTAATTTTCCAAATCACGTGCACTTGAAATTTCCCAGAAGTCTTTGCAAAAAACTAGTGTACATCGATGCTCACTAGATTAGCGAATATAGACCACAATGCATTGCAGTTGAACAATTTCGAACAAAAAAACTTGTTTAAATGCAATATTTGAATAAACCAGCCACATTTTCACCATCAGAACACAGTGGAGTCATAAATAAACATCGTGAAATGTCATATCCAGTTTTCAGAAAAACGAAAGTAGTGAGCATCGTGTCCGAATTACCTTTAAAATCCTGCTCACTATATAGTCCCGCCCTACATACTGTAGTTTTTCTAGTATTTAGGGATTAGGGAGGGTATTCTGACACCGCCTTAGTTTTAAAATGTGTTTTTAACTCTTTTTTTATCATGTTTAGCTTTAATGTCCAGCACTTTGATCAATTTTTGATTGTTTAAGTGCTTAATAAACAAAAACGATGATTAAAACATCAAAAGGTGATATTTTATCAACTCAAACTGTCAGTTTTTTGATTTGTAGTAGTCTTTTAAGGATATTAAGCAATTTTTAGACAAAATTAATAAGCTTGTTTTGTTCTTTTTAAATATATTTTCTGCACAGCAGCAGGAGTTCATTAGGAATTCAATTGTGGGCGGGACTGTTGGCATGGAAGTTAGCCTCAGCAAAATCCCATAAACCTTTGAATCTCATGCTAGCTTATAGCACCTCACAAGCCAAAGCTAACAATAGTGTAGCAAAAAAAAAAAACGGCTAGCAATATCAGAGCTATCCGGCCATACAGCTTAGACCCATGTGACGACGTTAAAGGATCTATTTGTTTACAAGTGGATGCTTCAGAACTGTAGCGAGAAGGGAGACTTTGCCCCGCCCACGGCATCACAAACCCCAGCTTTTTCGAACCCCCCCTTTTTTTTATCTGCTCCTGATCCAACACAATTTGAATTAAAAATACTCAAAAACAAAGTTTTAGTCAGAAACTCGTTCATATATGTCCTCCATGAACACGTTAAAATCACCAAAAACAAGAATTTCACTGGAGTGGCTCTTTAACCTGGAGAGTCCTCACATTTGGGTTTTCTTCATTTTCCAAAAAGTAAATGAAAAACTTGAGTTAGGAGGTTCATAAAAGACTTCACCCTCAACACGACAAACTTCGTCCTGAGGAAGACCACAGCGTCTCAGTGCCCCCCCTCCCTCAGGACGTCTACCGCCTCGGTCGTCCTCAATAATAAGTGAAAACCGGCCAAGGAGCCGTCCCCAGTGGGCGTCTCGCAGTTTCTGCTTCAGCGTTAAACCAGCAGTGGGATCCTTTTGTCCTTGTGCAGTTGGAATCACTAAGTGCTGTCTGACTTTATTACAATGCAGCTGTGCTTATTTACCCTCCAGACGAATCTGCAATTCATGTAGTGTTAGAAAATGGAGGAGCGGCAAACACAAGAAAAGAGGCTGGATGCTCTTTTTGCCGTCGTTTCTGACAGTCCAGAGATGAAAAATGACTCGTAAGGGTTTTAAAACGCCCCAGGAAATTCTGAAAATTTTAAAGCTGAGTTTAGTTCTTGTTGTTTTCCTCTTTAGGCTGGTTTCTGTCAGAAATAAAAAACCCTGCAACCAGCAGTGTTACACCTCTGACAGAAAATAGTCGTCTTTCATGCCGAAACCTGAAACAGGTGTTGTTATATTTGTGTCCTTCAGTTTTAGCGGTGAATCATCGTTCCAATTTGCTGGAGTTTTTAATCAGCCGCTGTGGGTTTCTATGAGATTCCTGAGATCTCCTCTCTGTCAGTGGAAGTACTGAACGGTCCCCAAGCATGTTGTGGTTCTCTGATGCCAAAATTAAATGTTTACCCTCAACATGTTCTGACCGATGTTCACTTATAGGGTGGAAACATCTAGAATATAGACCCCTCCCCCTACACCAGTGAACATGGAGGGCGGCAAATGAGAATATCCGGGTGGAAGGCCATTACACATGAAAGGATAAAAATGTATTATTATATTTATTTATATTAACTCTTGTGCTCTCTTATGGGGTCCAGCTGACCCCACCCCCAACGTCAACATATTTAAGATAGCACAAGGGTGACAACAGCAGTTTTTTTTTAGTTGAGGTTGCTATTAAAAATGCTCAGAGAAGCTTGTTTTGATTATTTCTTGATCTTGGCGAATAACTATACTAATGTTGACTTAAAAATTGGATGTGTTCAGAGTCTTTGCAAACTGGATTCCATGTTGGAATCCCTGTGCTATCTTATGGGGTCCAGACAAGGGTGGACAGGATTTCATGTCTGCCATGGACAGTGAAAATCAAAAATCGTTGGAAAATAAAAGTTTGTTGGGTCCAGATGACCCCACTCCCAACCTCAACGTACCTAGGACAGTACAAAGGTTGCAGTCGCAGTGCGATGGCATTAAGGGATATATGACCGTAGCCTAAGCTGAACACATTCTCAGGAGACACGACACAGAGAAGATTGATTGACTGTCGTCTACAACCAATCAAGACGCAAGAACACAATGTGCTGTAAAAACCAAATCTGCAAGATCTTAAGAGATAAACTGTGATATAACAAGGGAATACTGTACTTCACGATATACTTCTTACACACACAACAACTGTATGTTCCATTTTCATGACGTCCGCACAAGCCTCAAGGAAACTGGAAGGCCGCTGCGAACATTGTGGACATTGTAAGTCTTAATCATTTTTTTTTATTTAGTTCTCTCTGTTTCTGTTTGGTGCAGTGTGATTCACATGTTGTATCTGGGGGAGAGATTTCAGATAGCAGGTGAATTGCCTGTGCCTGTTTTTGGCCGTGGACCCCGCCTCTGGCTCATCATCTCGCATGAATTGAATTGAATTGTCCTCATCTGTAATTTTAGTCTTTCGTGATACATGCCTGATATACGTATCTCAAGTGTTTCTTCCATTTATCATTCGTCGATATGCGCAAACGTCTGTTTCGTCAGTTTCGACCGGCAGCTCTTTTGGTTTTGAGGTGTTCAACATTTTTGGTTGGTTAAGAATTACGCCGTTCTTGTGTAGTTTATGGAGTTCACAGGCAATTATTACATTAATTGTATGCAATTGTACGATCTTTGCAAGATGGATATGCAAATGTGTGTCTTTCTACAAGTATTCTACATCTGCATGTCTTTTAACAAATGTACCATCAATATATAACTTTATGTTGTGTACATATGTTAACATTACATAATTGATGTATGAATCACTGATGAATTACATATAAACAGCGCAATAATCATTTACGTGTTTTTTGCGTGGTTTATTCTTACATCTTTTGTGGTTTTAACATAATAAATATGTGAAAAATTTCACAAAAAAAATAATCTGTCTTTTTTCCACGTATATTCATGTATGACCCATTTTCCTACGTATCGGCTGTGTTACACGGCCTTTAAGATGTGGCCGTTCCTCTCTACTAACCCAAAAACCGTTAAGGCTTTAGTCGTTTTCTGGCTGTTTCAGACCCACATAGATCACAATCATCCATTTAAAAATGTCCTTAGTGTTCTTCAGCCCAAACACAAACAAGACTTCTTTTGCTGGAAGCTAAAGAATGAGTCTAATAACTTTATTGATTTTAAGCTGAAAGCAAACTTTTGTGACACCTTCATAAAACTTAACCTTTTAACTCAAACAGAAAGTTATATTTTTACTCCATAGCAACCATGTTGCCAAGAGATGTCTCAACAGATCTACTTTGGAGATTCATTTTGTTATTTCATTAAAAACATTTTTTTAATGAGGAGACGACTTTCTGCCGTAGCGTCCTGATGCTGCTTAATGGTTACGGTTGATCTGGTGAGGTGGGTGTTTGTTGTAACAAGGGCTTAGGAGCTGCTACAATAATCAAAACGTCATGTTGATCCTGCCTGGGCTTGTCGTCGGTGGAAATGAAGTTGGGGCTTCACCATGTTTGGAAGGAAGCCCAGAAAAAGTTCCCATGTTCAGGTTTGATTGCAGGATCTGGTGGTGAGCGGAGAGAGGGTTATGTAATGTACAGCGGGGATTATGTGTGCTCTCATTTCTGTAAGGACATTTTTTCTGTGCTCTGACTTGATTAAAACTTAATCTCAGAGTCTTTTACAGACTAAGATATGATTTTAGTTTCAGGGAGCTGAGAAGATTATTAACTCATGTTTCATGGACTGTTGGTAGGACGCCAAGGACAGAGCGGGAATAACGGCGGCGGATTGAACTCATAGTTAGTCTTTTAGCCGCATTTTAGCCTATTCGCTACCTCTGATTCTGTTTATTCATTAAAATAATCAATTGTTTTATTTGTAGAACACCTTTCATCGACATGCGTTGATTACAAGGTGTTTGACGTCAAACACATACAAAAATAAGAAGTCATAAATCATAATTGACTAAAAATAACAACAATCAAGCCAAAAATAAAGATGAAATAAAACACTGTGGCTAATAGAGAAGCAACTGTATAGATTATAGAAAAGCTAATAAAATACGATAAAGCATAAAATACTTTAAAAGCCTAAAAAGTTGATTAAATTATTTATCTCAATGTAATTTAAAAAATTAGTCTTTAATTTACATTTGAAAATGTACTTTATTGACAAAATCTGAAATGATTTTCTTTTTATTTATGAAAAAATCCACCATTATTATTTATTTAAACATCTTAAAGACATGTATGGAGCCCCTAAAGGGACATCAAAGTAGAAAAAAAGTTTATTACAAAACGTTTTTTTTCTAAATATATATATATATATATATATATATATATATATATTCTAGTTACTATCTGGAGCACACCAGATTGATTGATTAATTGACTGATTGATTGATCGCCTTAATTTAACCATGTATCAGGATCTCAACTGGTGTTCACCAGTTACATTCAAAATGATTCTTAAGTATGTGAAAGTTGTGTTCCTTTACAGAACTCTCAATTATTTGATTTTTCTTTTTTAAATCACGAAACAGCTCATCCATCAGATTTATTTCCAGACCTTTTCTCCTATGAAACCTCTGGGACATGTTGAAGACATCTAGCTTGTGTTTTTGAACTTGAGGTCTCACATTGTTTAAGCAGACAAAAAAAACACTGATCCTAACCAGGAAACAATCTTAAGCAATTTATTTGTGCCCGATTTTACTTTTTTTAAATTTTTTAAATCCATCGTCTTAATTGGTCTTAAGTAGCCACAAGGCGGCCCAAGTCTCCCTGTGCCGGTCCCGATGGGTGTAAAAATCTCTGTGCAAAGCAGTGAAAGCTACTTGGCTGTGAAAGGTGAACAACATCGACTTAATTTGTCGTCCCATTAATTAACCAGAGACAGATTTGGCTCCATACGTTACAGCTGTATGGAGTTCCTGCATAAAAAAAGTATTTCTTTTGATTCCATAATGTGTCATTCCCCAAATTCTCTCCACTTCTCAAGACTTTTAGAGAGATGACTCAACACACCAGCTTCATGCCAGTCCAGAAGTTCTGATCAGTGGAGGATTCTGATATTTCTGATGCCATGATGTCCTCCTCCACAAACACTTCTCTGTGGAGGAGGATTTGCAGCTCAAACGAAGGAATCCTAATCGCTCTGTAAATGTTCAGTAAATCTGCTCCAAGTGACAGGGAGAAGAAGGAAGGAGTCATAAACCTGTTTTCGTGGCATTCGGTAAAACTTTTAAAACTCCGTTTACTCCCAGTGAAACTGTGAGATGAAAATGTCCCTTGAACTCGCACTCTAAGAACCAGTGAAAAGTGTAAATCTTTCAAACCGGCGGGTTTATGAGGCTTCACTCAATCCCCCTTTTAAATTAGCTACAGTAAATGGCAGTTTCATGTCCTCAAAGACCCAACCGACTGTGACCATAATCCCACACTCAGTAATGAACCTAAAATGTCATTTCAATGCATTAAATCTTACCACTCGTGCGGTTACCAGGACAACACGACTGAATGGGCCGTGGACTTTGCATATGAGGTTTTCAGTAGAAAGTTCTGCTCTACGAAACCCTCATGGAGCAGAATATTTGAGTAAAGTCTTGTTTCTGATCCATAAGATAGATATAATCATGATGTCTGGAGTTTTTGAATGTTTATATTCTTAAATTAGTCTTTAACGTGGATTCTCCAACTGTTCAAATAATCAATGCACTGGTACCGGTCCATGGTTGGTGACCTCTGCTCTAGAGGAAGGAAGCTAGCCAGCAGTAATTCAGTCATTTATCCATGCAGTGCATATATGTCCTTTAATGAAAACACCGTTTCCTGATAGCTTTTGACAGCTTCCCATATTTCCACTCAGTCGACCATCTGTAGGACGTTCTGGAGAAACAGGTCCAATCTATAGTTGGCCCACCTCCTCATTTAGACCCGCTGAAAACACCTGCTGCTAACGTTTGGAGCCAGGAACCACAGCGCACGTCCGATTTGACTCATTTACATGCATGTAACTCACTGAAACATTGGTAACATGCTAAAACATCAACAGTTTTATTAAAAATGTTCTGCCTCTGCAGTGGTTTGATGTAGAATATTTGCTCATCTTTTTGTCTTTTGTAAGCAAAGTGGAACGAGTGCCAAAGCACTCTGGACTTCTGTTCTTTGGCTCAAAAATAAACACCCACTGTCTCTAAAATGTAATAAACAACTTTTTTAACACTCGGCGATAATTTGCCCAGTTATTGCTTGCATAATCAGGAAGTCAACTGCAAATTTTCTTTGTTGTCGTTTACACCTGCAGCTTGTTTTTTTTTCCCTTCTGTAAGCCAAAAACATTTCCTGTTTTTATTTTCCTCAATTTATGGACTCAAGTGCGTTCGGCGTAAACGTGTTTTGTGTTTGTGTAAATGCGTCAGAATGGAGGAAAAAAGCTGTTTCAGTTGACATGCATCTAAAGCTACTTTAGTGAGTGTGGATGGCTAAATTGGACTTTCCTTCAATGAGGCCCATCCTGCACATAGATGTATGACAGATGGGGTCTTTCGGCGCTGCACAGCTCTATGACAGCCAGTCAATAAGGGACCAGCAGGGAAATTACAGCCGGGTCTTGCTTGAGGCTCACACGCCTCCTTTACCAGTACTTTAAAAAATGTTTACCAGCACCTCTTTAACCCTTTAACATCGGAGCTGTGGCTCCAGCGTTGGCGTCCTTTGAGTTACCATAAGTCTTCCACTGTTTATGAAATTAATTCTGATGTATCTGTTGAAATTAAATAAACAGTTCAAGAGTTACACTGCTTTAAAGGACGTGTGTCATTTTTGCCAACAACTCTGAAACCTTTTGTTTCTTTGTCATTTTTTTTCTCCAATCATTTTTTTATCTATTTTTGCATTCCCAGCGGTCTTTTATTCACAATTTTCCCATTTTTGGCCAAAATAATAAAAAAGAAAAAACTGTCATTTTCTAGAACATAGTTTCTGCAGACGTCTTTGAGTTAGGACTGTTGGCAGGAAAGTTGGAGGCTGACTCCGCCCACAGCCGAAATTTGAAAATGCAGTCAGAGGGGTGGAGCTGCAGATCATGACATGGGACTTCTGAAACTAACATGATTTCACCAATCGCAACATTTAACTGTAATACCTCGTTTCAACCTGTAGGGGTCGACTATATTTTCAAGAAGTTTTCAAGTTCCTTTTAATTTGTCAAAAATTTGACAACGACCTACAGAAAGCACTTTTAAAGCCCCATTTATAGAGGTCAACAACCAAAAAAGTTGATTTGGGGTTTGGTTTGTTTCATGAAGGCACATTTAGCTGGTGGTGTTCACTGCGGACCAGTACCAGACAAGCAGGGAGTGGCAGGGAAAAGATTCTTCTTCTTTAGTTTTTTTATTGTTACTAACGGTCGTCCGCCTCCTACAATTGGAAGACGCTTGATGTGCAAACTCAAAGTGCAAATTTTGCTTTTTGTTTCACATCTCTGTTCTGATAAATGAAAGACTTGAACCTCGTTTCCACTGAGCGGTCCGGTATGGGAGGAGTAGTACGAGTAGTTCCACTCAATTAAACCTTGCCTTCCATGGAGCGGTTTGTTTTCACGGCACGTGTGACGTAGACAGCTAGCATGTCATTGTAGTACGACCACTAGAAAAGCAACAACACTGGAGGTCATCCAGCAGCTCGTCTTTTTCTTGCTTTACTTTTCGTACATAGTGTATAACAGGAATTTAATATTGTTTGAATGAAGATTGTTAAGAATACCGCTGTAAAGAGTGAAAAAAAAATCGCTAGCGTAGCGCTATACTGGTGCTTTCTAATGTTGTCTTCACTTCCTGCCAATCAACGGGTGGCAACAACGACTCCGCCTCAACCGTCCCGTCCTATTTTTCTATGGATCTAGAATGGAAGGGGGTCGGAACTGTTCAATGGGTCCATTTAACACATGGAAAGTCCAGCTGAGCAAAGTGGAATTCTGCTTAATTGCTGCTTACAGCTCTCTGTTTAAGTGCTGCCACAAACGATTACTTTAATAGTCGACTAATCAGGTCATGCACAAACTGGATGTAAACCACACATCTTAACCATAATAATCTTTAAACTAACTAAAAACTAGACATATGGCATTACTGAATGCTATAAGCTTAATTTGGTCGCTGATGATGCTAATGCTAATAGCTGAAGATGCTGAAATTGATAGCTAAAAACGCTGAAGCTGATAGCCAGATAAAATATTAGTTAAATGCCAAATTAGCCTAAAAAACAAAAAAAGCCTAAGTTATCCAAAGCAGCTAGCATGCAGCTGAAATATTAGCTAAACTCCAAAATGGCCTCAAAACAAAAAGCCTAAATTAGCCAAAATAGCTAGCATGTAGCTGCTTACATGCTCTCTCGCTAGCTTACAGCCCCCAGCATTACCGGTACAACCAAAGTGGTGAACAATATTTGAGCTATTCAACCATAAAGTTTTGAGCCAGATGCCAGCTGGACGAGGTAAACAAAGACGTTCACGGATCTATTTACCTGGAAGTGGAGAAGGGGGAGGAGCAGGGAGCTTTTGGCCTAACCAGCATATCTTCTACGCCACTAATATGATCTTTTTCTCAAACAGCTTTTCTTTGTCTGCTCTTGATTACTCAGAAAGCCAATTTAAACGTAATTTTCTTCATACATATTTTTCCGTCGTCAAAATAAAAAAAAAAAACGACAAGAACATTTTCATTTTGAACATCTTCTGGATAAAACGACGCCCTGCTCCAATGGAGGGTTGTTTTCCGGGACGGATTGAGCTCATGGAATGATAAGGGGCTTGATTGTTTCATTTTGTGTCCAAAAAATGTACGAGCAGGAGATAAGATGGGCTCTCTGCCACTAGGAAGGGTTTAAGAGATGCTAGATAATCAAGCCACTGACCCTGGTGTTGTGCTGGACCCAACACTCCTTGCCTTCTTTTGTCCGGTGGGAATAGCTCAGTGCTGCGTGCCTGTCTGACTTCACCAGTATGCCAGCATTTCCTACATGCTGCTGTCAGGCCCCAAGGCGCTTGGGCTCGGAGCTGCTTAGAGTTTGTGCGGTGAAACCACAGGGGGGAGGCAGAAAGCATGGCAGAAAAAGATCTCAGCAAAAAAAAATAAATAAATAAAAATACAAATTCATTTTGTTTTGTCTTTTTAGACGATAAAAAGAGAAAGCAACAAGTTTAAATGTAATTTTGCTTTATTGTTCTTCTAACTTTTTGGTTTTGTTTTACATCTGTCGTTTATTGTAGAAGTTGTGTTCTAAAAATAACCCACAATAGGCAAAATACACAATATAGTCGTCTTTGTACCTTTGTACAACTCTTATGGATATTTTAATGCAGTAAAACCCCTAACTACACACTTAATACTCTATTTTCAGACAGACATTAACATTTCAAACTTATAAAGTTCGAATCTACATAGGAAAATAAGTCCAGTATTATAGAACAAAAACAAAAATCTGATCATGATTGAAGATTTATGTCAATTTAGCAGCCAGGACGTATCCAGACCAGATGCCTGAGCCACCTCAACCGGCTCCTCTCAATATGGAGGAGAAGCGGCTCTACTCCAGGCTCTCTTAGGGTGTCCGAGCTTCCCACCATATATCTAAGGGATTACCCAGCCACCCTCCAGAGAAAACTCATTTCACCCGCATGTAGTCGAGATCTCGTTCTTTCAGTCATGATCCAAAACAACGACCATAGGTGAGAACTGGAACAAAGATCGACCGGTAAACTGAGAGCTTTGCTTTCTGGCTCCGCTCTCTCTTCAACACAACGGACTGGTACAGTGACTATATAACAGGCAATCCACCTGTCAATCTAACGCTGCGATCTTCCCTCACCCGTGAAGAAGACCCCAAGATATTTGAACTCCTTCACCTGGGACAGGACTAAAACCACATTAAGATGGGATACAAGGATCTTGTGACTAAAACTTGAAGCTTAGAGATTCTGATTTCATGCTTAACTTTTATTTTGTATTTTTGTAAATATTTGTTAGAAGCTGTTGCTTTTTCTCTGATCATTGTTTAGACATTGTTTTTATTGCTGCTGAATTAAAAAATGTAGCCTTGTTTCCACTAAGTATCGTATGGTATGTTACAGTTTGAAATGAGCATTCCCACTCAAAACTGGACAATGGCTTTTGGTACTTTGTATATACAAAGCATTTAATGTAATTTGACAGAAAATTGGAGACGGCAAAGGGGAATACAGATGGTTTCTTGGCACTTTTCTTTTTTGTAATGACCTTCTGCTAATCCGCGAGTTCCGTTCCATTTTTCTATGGACGTACAACCAACGGAAGCCCATGGTGATAGTCTGACTTAATGGGTCTATTCTATTATGGATATGCTCAAAATACTGGACTGGACAGAGTTTTTTTTATATAAATTTTTGTGAATAGGGAACAGAAGAAAAAGATTATATTTGTGATGTAAAAAATTCACTGGGAAGACCACAAGCTCCCTGTTCCAAGCTTTCAGTAACGGGAAGGGGAAGGGGGGCGGGGTTGCTCAGCACCAGCGGTTCCATCTACGACTCTGATGAATGACTGCCACTCTGCAGAAATTATGTTTTGTTAAATGAAAAGTTATTTATTTATTATTTTTTTGACGACATAATCATAATAGAAAGACCACTGGGAACACTTTTAAAACAGATCAAACAATGATTGGAGTGGGACCTTAATGGAGTTTTTATTTATATATTTGTTGTAAAGTAGTTTAAATAGTGTAGCCTGATTGTGCTGGAAGGCAGACATGAAACATTTGCCTTCCAAATCATTTGTTTAAGCCAAGACTCTATGTTCTTGATTCACTTTAACAAGCATTTCTACACAGCTTCTCCATCCCTCTTTTTGACATCTCAAATGCTTCTTAAAATGCTTCCCTCATGTCAGTGGATAATTGGACTCTACCAATGA
Source organism: Oryzias melastigma (assembly GCF_002922805.2). NCBI lineage: Eukaryota > Metazoa > Chordata > Actinopteri > Beloniformes > Adrianichthyidae > Oryzias > Oryzias melastigma. The sequence goes on along the minus strand of NC_050534.1, from coordinate 18,522,246 downwards.
ACAAGTGATGCCTCCCCCAACATAATAAACACAGAAATCAAATCCATTTATCTCTTAAACATCTACAGGAGCTGCTCCTCCCCTATCCGTCCTCATCACTCCCTAAGAGGACCTCAACATCTCCGTCTCTGCTACCTCCAGACTTGTTTCCTGTCTTTTTCTCAGACTCTAAGCCAACAACATGGCTACTCTCACCACAGTCTTCCACACATTTCCCTTCATTCTTATGTCTCACATCCTGCTGCAAAGCTTCTTCCCCCCATTCCACCCTGTTTGCATACAAGTCTTCACCTCTTTCAGACAATCTGTTGACCCATAGTACCTATCATTTACATACTCTGTCTTGCTACAGATGACCATCATTGACCTTCTTTCCAGAACAAAACCACACCTCTCTAGATGTTCCTCTACCTGCTCCCTGATTTCACTAAAGATCACAATGTCATCTGGAAACATCATGATCTATAGAGTTTCCAGTTGAACCTCATCTATCACTCTATCACCACAGCCAACAAGAAGATACCTCCACTTTGAACTCCTGTGTCCTGAACAACTAAGCTCTTCTCTGTCACTCCAGACTTCCTCATCCAAACCACAAGTCCTCTCTATCCTGTCATAGACTTTCTCTAAATCTATAAAGATTCAAAGCCGCTTGTTCAAATGTTGTTCACAAATGTTCACTTCTGACCTCAGTCTAGTTTCCACTATGTCTCATTTCTTCTTGGTTGATTCATCAAATTTAGTTGATGTAGTTTTAAAACCTCTGCTTGTCTCCCTTCTTTGTAAAAATTGACCCCATAACACTTTCCTCAGACATCCTCTCACTCTATAAGATCTTGTTAAAACAAACTCTACTCTCCTAAAGTCTTCCATACCTCCACAGGTGTGTTGTCGGGACCAACTGTCTTTATACCAGGGGCCATTTGCGGCCCCCAAGTTCATATTGAAATCCTACTACTCCACAGATGGTGATTTATTTTGCAAAGAGAAATACAACAACACTTTAGACGAGGAAAATTAATAGGATCTTTGTAGACAATGGTTTCTCTTTAGATGTTAATGAATATAAGTATGTTAATACACCTTATTTGGCTCATTGTACCAATAAATGTCTTACTAACACCCTATAAACACCTTAATAATGTTTGTTAATGCATTAATAAAGCTTGTTAAGGAATCTTAATATAAAGTGTTACCAAAAATTTTGATTTTTTTCAGTGGCCCCAAGGCCAATAGAGTTTGAGAACCCTAATTTAAACTCTTCCTCCCCTTCAATGTCTTTCTCCCTTCATTCCTATGATCTTTGCTACTTCTGGCTCCACAACATCCACCTCTTCAAAGTTCTCCTTCCATCAAGACATTTCCATCTCTCCTGTGCTGAGCTGTACCTCTCCCTCCGTGGTGTCCAACATATCCTACAAGTCCTCATCCGCCCTTAGTTTGACCGTTCTCACCTCCACCTTGTGCTACATCTCCCTGTCTCCTACCTGACAACACTCAATATCACACTTCCAGTCTCAGACTCATCACCCTGACACTCTCTTCACCTCCAGAATATGTCCTCTTTCCACCCACACCATGATAAAACAACTTGAACCTGCTCCCAATCCACAAGCCTTCTTCTCTTTCCATCTGGCCTCTTCAACACTTCGGATATTCATCTTTCTTCTTTCCATCATGTTTGCCCACTCTAGTTTTCCCAAAGTTCCTACTACAAGTCCTACACCTACCTTTCCTTTTCTCTCTCCTTCCTCCACCAATTTCAACCGACACCCTGAAGTTTGTAATACCCTTTACTGTGCATGAAATTGGGCAACTACTAAAAGTATGAAAGTCAAGTTAAAGCAAATATACCATACATTTTTTGATGGAAGTTTGTGAAACATTAGTGCATGTCAAAGCTATGCAACTACATAATGGTGTACAGTACCAATTCCTTACGAAAAGGCAGGTTTAGAACTTGCCCTTGGAGGGGCTATTATGATGAACGTTCATACAATGAGGTAGATTAATAACGTTTAAAAAAGAATTGAATAAAGTTTCAGATTCAAGAAAAGAAATGTTGATTTGATTGGCCTGTGGGAGAGGCTAAGCCTTATATAAGGGTAATCTTTTACCAGTTCCAGAGTGGCCAGTGTTTAGCTACTTTCACACCGGCTGCATCGACTTGTGTTCAAGTGGCCACTTTCAATGGAAAGTCTATGGTCCAATCCAAATTTTTCCCCTCTCTCTTCCCCCTTCATTTAACCCACTAAACGGAGGGTGGTAAATAAATAGGGTCTAATATTTCTGACCTGGCTTTTGTTCGATGACGTCATTAGTAATTGCCGGTCCGCTAGCTTTAGCGTGGAGCTTCCAGCGCTTGAAAATACATAGCGATAGCGGTTTATAACTATAAAAGGTCATGCTACAATATTGCTTATATTTAAATGTAAACTTCTGTGCTTCAGAGCGCACCCATGTGAAGAAAAGTGCTTCCCAGCGCAACGTGGATGACTCTCGCGATGGTAGACTTTGGACCCCTCCGTTTGGAGGATGAAATGTATAAAATAATAATCCAGACACGACTTCCACTTAAACTACCACTTCAACTTAAGGGGAAGGGCTAAGGGCAAGGGAGAAGGGAAGAATCTGCATTGGGCCTACGTAAACGGACGTCAACCCAAATTTCGGACTTCCGCTTTTAAATCACTCCCGCTCACATGTCCCTACGCAAGTTTTAAATCCGGTCGTGGGCTCTACATTCAAATTGGCCGTTCATTGATCGCCTGCTAGAAGTTAAAATGGTTGAACTGATGTCAAATCGGAAAAACGCTGAACTGTGCCCAATCAGGAACTTGGATTCAGTAGTGACATGTAGGTGGCGTCCTTCTCATAACATGGAACGCCAACTGTTGCAAACATGATCACCAATGAGACATTAATTATTTACTTTTTCTGCCCGGCCGGACTCACATTACCCCAACATTGACGTTGTGAAAGAAAAAGCATGAAGTAAGATTTTCGGTATTTGCACCGCTTTGACTTTGCACATTGAGCCTCTTCCAATTGTAGGTAATGGACGAGCGCTAATAGACAATAAAAAAACAAAAGAAGAAGAACCCCCTCCCTGCCGTTTCCTTCTTCTCCACTGTGTGAACACCAGTGGCTAAAAGCGTGTTCCTGAAAGTGCATGCACTGGTGTGTAGATACTATCAGTTACAGTGGGGCAACTAACTCTTGCAGGAGGGATTGCTGTATTCTCTCTTTTCATTGGGACCAATAGAATTCCTTTTTTTGGCTCTTTTTTCCAGCGTTAAGAAGAACCCCTGTTCCTTTTGGTATTAGTTCCAACCTTATGAAAAAAAATCTGAATTAATGAATGAGTGTCTGTGCTGCTCCCCAATTCTGCCCAAATGGCTGCACAGCACTCACTAAAGGAAGACGGCATGAAAGTCTGAATTTTTTATATAGATCTAACTCACCCAGAGGGTGCGAGTCATTTGGAGGAGGCCATCTCAGTGGTCTAATCTCATTCTTGTGTAACTACTCCCATCAGGAAAGACGAAATGACATTTGTGTGCTTGTAATGACCGAGGAGATTTACCTGTTGAGCTAAGGTGTGCTGATTTAAGCCTATGTGCTGAAATCTCTGCAGTAAGTTTCATATATATGTGCAGCATACAGAATGGCTCATTAAGCTTTGATTTATGTCAAAAAGCTGATGGTGGAAGTAAAAGAGAAAGTTTCTCGTTTTTAAAAAAGGAACATTAGCAGGAGGGGCATCGGCAGGTTAAACCCCCTCAGAGGCAGCAGAGGGTACACACAGCTGGAAGCTGCAGTTCTTTTTTCACAGGCAGCATACAAAAAAAAAACCATCTGAATCACCTCCGGATGGTTTTGCAGCAGCTCAGTGTCAGGTGAAAGTTGGAATCCTCATTTGCTTCCATTTCCTACATTAATTCCGGTCGCGTTCGTGCACTTGTGGTAGCTGAGGCTTGTCGGCTCACATTTGCATTTTAAATAATTAGCTTTGTATCATTACAAACAGAAACAACAGAAATCTGCTCTCTGTGACCCAGCTACATATGTCATCTCTGTTTTTCCAGTAGCACTTGTTATTTTGCCGAAGCCACGCAAATGTCAAGATTGGCTTGGAGTGACCCAGCTGAGCGCGTCGCGCGCCATTCACTGTAAAGATCACATGCATGCTTAATCAAGTGTGAGCATCACAGAAAACAGAGGCCGCGTCGTATCAGGGACTGGCCTTGAGGCCCGTGTTCTGGTCAATTAGAGGATTAGCAGAGTCAGATCGGGTCGCTTTGCTTCACTCATTCGCTCCGACGCCTCCAGAGCCGACAGGTCTCAGAAGGAGAGCCAGGGGTAATGGCTATTGTTGGATCCCATATCTCCTTGGCACATTTGTCCTGCAGGACGGGTGTCTTTTGGGGTGACACGACCCATTCCACTGAGCTGGTAACAGACCTGAAGACTGCTCCTAAGCACCAGTTATTTGCTTTTAGGTTATATCATTTTCTGTTAGTTTGTTTTTAAGCTAACAGTAGTTTAAAAAAAGAGTGATTGGTAAAAAAATATATTTTCCTCACGCCTTACACCAGGGGAGTCAAACTCAATTGCACAAAGGGCCAAAATCCAAAACATACCTTAAGTCACGGGCCGAACAGAATAAACATTTATAGAACACTCTAAAACTAGGTTTTTAAAACTTTAAAGCCATAACTTTTAACATAATTAGAAACTAGATATATAGCATTACCTGCAGTAATGCTAGTGGGAATGCTCTAAGATGAATTTGCCACTGAAGATTATAGTGCTGATAGCTGAAAAACCTGATATTGATAGCTAAAAATGCTAAAGCTGATAGCTGAAAAAGCTGAAGCTGATTGCCAGCTAAAATATTAGCTAAACACAAAATTAGCCTAAAAAAACATAGGTCAGTCAAAACAGCTAGCGTGTGGCTGAAAAAATAGCTAAACTTCAAAATAGCCTAAAAAATAAAAAGAAGCTTAAATTAGTTAAAACAGCTAGCATGTAAATGTTAGCTAAACTCTGAAACAGTCTAAAAAGACTTTAAAAAGAAAACCTAACTTAGCCAAAAAAGCTACCATGTAGCTGAAATATTAGCTAAACTACATAATAGCCTAAGGAATCTTAGTAAATGCCAAAATAGTCCAAAAAGCTATCAAAATGCCAATTTAAAAAACTTTAAAGCCATAACTTTTTAACATAATCACAAATAATGAAAAATAGGCAGGAATATTATTCCAGAATAAATCTATTTAAACCTTAAATAACTTTCAATATTTTACTCTCCATAAAAATATATTTTGTCAAAAGTTTGTAAGTTTGAAATAAGTGCAAGATAAAATCGGGCCAATAATAACAATAAAATAAAATGATCTGGAGGGCCGGATCGGGCCTCGACCTTGACACATGTGCCTTACGCTATGGTAGATGGTTTATTTGAAGGCCCAAAGTGGATTACAGTTACAGTCTCTTGAACACACATTGACACACTGATGGAACCAACCTTTAACCACCAGGTGCAGTGTGGAGCAGCCCCAGGACCCTTTACCCAATGACATCATTAAATCAAAACTCAAAACCCAATCTGTTCAAACTGTCATACACATCATAGTTTATATACCCACCTCTGCTTCTTGGTAATATAATTAACTGGGTTTGAGTACTAAATCAAAAAACTTTAGATTTACGTAATAATTGATTAGTTTGTTGACAATCTTTTACTTTTGTGTGTGTTTCTTTTTGTATATATTTTTTTTTAGCTATTTCTCCATATTTCTGCACAACAAATTATATAAAGCCACAACTGCAGGTTATACAGGTTGTTAGATTTCTGTGGAAAGCAGAATCGTTCTTTAGAAGCTTCTGAATGGAACTAGACACTCCCATTAAGCTAGTAACGGTTCACGTTTGGTGGAAATGAGCTAATTGATTACACGCCAACATAAATCTCAGCCTATTTTTACAGCAGAGTCCTGAACGATTTAATGACAAACTCATTTTATAGATCAAAGATGATAGACTAATTAGAACAAAGCCAAATGTTCATTACGATAACACCAAATGCGACTTTGAACAAACAACCTCAGGCGAGAACATTATCTCACCTTTCATCTCTTTTATAGGCCTCTCTAATGAAAACTGACGGCTGAATTTCAGATGATGCAAATCTTTGGTGGAAGACGAATTCTCCTGCCAGAAATCTACTTCAGGAAAACAAGTTAATCCTCTACATATGAATTTGTGGTTAAACTGCAAAACTTTGCACAGAATGTAAAGCAACAAAAATTCAGAGACTAGTCATAGTTTTGTGGAAAACTTGATTAAATTCACAAATCGACCTGAACAGACGACACTCAAGAAAAGTTCTGAAGAACTACCAGTGAATCCTGAAGGTGTTCTGATGCCATCGACACCAACTGTTACCACTCCATCCGGAGAATGTTGGAAGGTTTCGGGGAACTCATTTCAGTATTTTTTTTAAACATTTTTTTTAATGCTGGAAAACATAAATAATTTGTTCTGCTTTAGTTTTCCCATCAGCCTTTGAAATTACAGCAAGAATAAAGCTGGTTTGCAGAAACAGGCTTTTATATTTCCTTTTTTTAAGAAGAAACTGTTTGGATTTTTAATGAAATTGCCTGCAAGCAGTTAACACACTAGCTAAATAGGTTAGGAGCTCAGAAGTAGAATCTGTTTATAACACATACACTCCTTGAACCTCAAACTATTCAAATTACATATATTTTGAATGAAAAAAGACATTTGTGCAAATAAAAAACAAGGTTCAAGGATGGTGTTTAATTCAGCTATTTTAAAGCAAGAAGTCATTTCTTTGTTTTTATTCTCTATACTTCCTAGAAATGCAAATGAAAAAAATTGTTTTTTTTTGTTTTTTTTTTTTGTTTTTATGATATAGTTGGAAAAGGCTTCAGTAAAATCAGACTTAAAGGTGTAATCAGTAGTTGATGACATCTTATTATCTTTCACTTATATTATTAATTTATTTTATGTGCATTTGATGTATCTTATTGCTTTTTCTAAATTTTATGCTATTATTTTGTTTCTTTTGGGCAAATCATAGAAAATGATGACGTCACAGTGAAAAAAAAATGTTTAAAAAAATTAGTATTTCATGGGGCTCTAAGAAAAAATGTCATAATCCACTAACAAAACCAAAACAAGGTGTCTGGGATATCCAAAGTTTTGAAATTATTATGGGATGGCCACATCACCTACTGCCAAGTGTTGGATTTGGTGGAATTATTTGGGAAAAGAACTCAATTTCCACAAAATTTCACACACAACCAAAGTTTCCGTGACCGTTGATCTTGAAAATTAGAAGAAAAAAAAATACATTTAGTACCATAAAAAAACTCCACCTTGAAATTTCAATTTATCACTCACCAACTCCTGGAGCCTCATTAAGAAGCTACTTTGGAATAAACATTGGAAGTTTTTTGTCAGTGCGGCGAGCTTTCAAAAGTGGTGTTCATCTATTGCTTTTTTTCTTTTTTTTTTTTTTTACCAGATTATTGTTTAAATTTAATACAATAATCAAAGAGTCAAGCTGAACAAAAACAATATAGCATATGATATGAACATTAAACGAATAGGAGCCTGGTTAACACAAAAAAACTCAGTTGCTAAGGAAATCCAAAAATGTACTTTAGTAGATTCTTCAAAAAAAATACATAGATGTGTTTGTCCCCTTCAGGCGACCAAAAAATCAAATGGTTGCTATGGAACTAAAAGAAATATAAAAGCACAAAAAGTGTTTTTCTTTCATGAATTTGTCAGCTCTAACTAGGGTGGCAGAAAGGGAGAATGTAGCAGCTGGGGGAGGGGTGAAGTCATTTGCTCAACTTTTAATTTTTAATGTAGAGCACTTTGGTACCCTGTTGGTGTTGTGAAGTGCTATGTAAATACAAACTATCATTGATTTACTAGGATGTAATCAGTTGCATTTCCTGGGTATCTGTAGATTTTACACACTGGGACTGAAGCAGCTGTAACTCAGCAGGTAGAGCAGACAAATGCTGGTTGGAAATTTGGCAGCTCTGGTTTGTTCTCAGCCTCCATCTGTGTGTTCACTGGTGAGAAACCAGCCCCAGTTTTACTCCTAGTTTCTCAAAACCCACAAAATCCCCGTCCACCACAGGTGAAAGTGAGCTGAACAGAGATGTGTTTTTTTTTCCTCTGGACTGGCTTGTGCCGGAAATTATTGAGTTTGAACGTCAAACATCAAAAACGACTCTCTGGAGTTTGTGTTGCACGCCGGTTGGGTTTTGAATGACTTTAAAATCATGTCATGTCGCAGAAGTTGTCGGGTTAAGCCCCTGATGTTCTTCAGCACGTCTACAGCACTCCGAACAGTTTAAGAGCTCAGTGCATCTGGATGCTTGAGCTGCCACTGCCAAACCTCCCCAACATGTTACGCCTGTCAGCTGGACTTTATTTTTGACTTATCCCAGGTGTTTTACCATCCCTGCAGACTATTTCTGGAGCTTTTCTTGGAAGAAAGCAGTCTTAGCTCTGCATAGGGTTCAGTTTTTTTCTGGAAAACAACAACAAAAAGTGTTTGCTTCCATAAATTTCACTTTTATGTCCTCAAAAACCTTTAATGATTTAGATAAGTTGGACATTATTTGGATAATTAAAGCCTAATAACACTGTCCTTAGGAATAAAAATTGTTCTATTTTCGCCTGAGCTTCATCATGTCGTCCATCTCTGGAGGCAGAAACGTCACTTTGAGTTTTCTTTGTCACAAATGATTTTCAATTTTAAATGTGCGACATGTGCTAACGCACCTCTCCTATGTCATCAGAGTCCTGCTGAAACTTTTGATGGCTCCATCCATTATGAGCTGACACGGATATGCTCGTCAGTCACTTTTCATAACCTCAGACATGCCTGTTCCACCGCTGCAAGCAGCGCCTGTCGATGGCCCTGAATTTCAGATGATCCGCTGAGGTGCGGCTCTCAGAAACACTCCTCTGCATTCACTGCTGGCGCCATCTCAACGCACTTCACACCCAAAATGAGCTGGAGTCGATGTCGCTGGCCTCCCACACACACACAGCTTCCAGAGAAACTCGCACTCTGACAGCATCCAAACACTGACCCTGACAGTGACACGGCCACCAAGCTCCAGTCTGGATTGTTGTGGCTGAAGGAGGTGGTTCATTCAAACACATGCATTAACTGATTGATTGGCAACTTGAAGAAGCTGTAAATTTAAGGCTATGTCAAAATTTAACCAAAAAAAAAAGCTCCTTTCACAAAATAACTTTAGCTTCATTGTTGACTTTCTTGGAACTTCTATAACCCTTAACAGTTTCTGAGGATTCTAAAGCAGAAAAAGCAGCTTTTCACTAATATGCAACACAACTAAAGTAAAGTAAATCATTTTGATGCAGAGAAAAGTAGCTTTGCTCGGATATGCAACATTAACAATAGTAATTAGTTCACACGATTAACGTAAATGTAGCCTTTCACTGATATGGAAGAGATTTTTGTAATTAACATAAACTAGCTTAATCCGACACAGAGAAAACCAACTTTCTGCTGATTTTGTTGCCTTTAAAATAATATTTTTATAGAATAATTTAAACCAACTGTTTCCGAAATATTCAAAAGGTGCTTCATACCAATATCATAAGCCTTACAAAAGTTACAAAAGTAATGTTTTCCGTGATTATCGTATACCAATTAATATCCTAAACTTTACAACAATAAAGCCTTTACGCAATTAACGTAAACCAACTGATTCCAATGTGTGGAAAACCAGCTTTAAGCTCATATCTTAAACTTTACAATAATAAAATCTTTACGCAAGTAATGTAAACCAACTCATTCCAATGTGTAGAAAACCAGCTTTACACTAATATCTCAAAATTTACAATAGTCTTAACATTATTAACGTAAACCAACTCATTCCAATGTGTGGAAAACCAGCTTTAAGCAAATATCTTATTTGATATGTGTGGAGAGGCAGTTTTACACAAATATCTTAAACTGTACAATGATAAAATCTTTACGCAAGTAATGTAAACCAACTGATTCCAATGTGTAGAGAGGCAGCTTTACGCTAATATCTCAAAATTTACAATAGTAAAGTCTTTACATTATTGACGTAATTCAACTGATTCTACTATGTAGAAAAGCAGCTTTACGCTAATATCCTAAACTTCACAACTGTAACGTTTTTACACAATTAACGTAAACCAACTGATTCCGATGTGTAGAAATCCAGCTTTGCGCTAATAACCCAAACTTTACAACAGGTACATTTTTACGCAATTAACTTAAACCAACTAATCCCGATATGTAGAAAAACAGCTTTTCCCTAAAATCCTAAACTTTACAATAGTAACATTTTCACGCAATTAATGTAAACCTACTGATTCCAATATGTAAACTAGCAGTTTTGCGCCAATATCCTTAACTTTACAATAGTAAAGTGTTTACACAATTAACGTAAACCAACTAATCCTGATATGCAGAAAAGCAGCTTTTCCCTAAAATCCCAAACTTTACAATAGTAACATTTTCACGCAATTAACGTAAACCAACTGATTCTGATATGTAGAAATCCAGCTTGCGCTAATAACCCAAACTTTACAACAGGTACGTTTTTACGCAATTAACGTAAACCAACTAATCCCGATACGTAGAAAAACAGCTTTTCCCTAAAATCCTAAACTTTACAATAGTAACATTTTCACGCAATTATTGTAAACCAACTGATTCCGATATGTAGAAAAGCAGCTTTGCGCTATCCTAAGTTTTTACAATAGTAAAGTTTTTACGCAGTTAACTCAAATCAATTCATTCTGATGCAGAGAAATGTAGCTTTGCGATGGTTTTGTAACCTATATTATATTAAAATTTACACAATTAAAGTAAACCAACTCATTCTGATGCAAAGAAAAGCAGATTTGCACGAATACAAAGTGTTGCAGATTGGTGCGAAGCCGCTTTTCTCTGCTTTAGAATCCGATGGAATTGTTATTGCGTAAACGGTTGAAGCGTTACGGTAAATCAAAGAGTGTGTTATTTTGTGTTGCCAGCGACATCTAGGTAATGGTTAAGGGTAGCAACAACACAAAATGTTAGATGCTTAAAAACATTAGCTGTATGAAAATAACCAAACGTGTTATTACGAAAGGTTAAATAAATGTACAAAGTAAAATGAATAAGTAATCAAGTGAGTTAATAATTTAAACGATTTCTTTAAAAAACAGTTTAGGTTTCTTACTCCCATGCTACATTTATCTCCTTACTGGATCATGTTAACAGTTTCGGTTTACTTCATGCAGAGGTTTGCTGTGTTTTGATTGAACAGTGAGGAAAACAAGTCCTCCCTCAGAGCCCCCCCTTTGGCAGTTCGAGTTAGCAGTCGTGTTTGTTTCTCTTGGCTGCAGATCCACCAGCAGCGAGCCCACACGGTGCACTCCAGGACAGAGCCAGTCCAGCTTAGATGCCCTGATAAGGTCTTTATGGAGGACGAAAGATGACATTTTGAAGAATAATTGAATGTTGCAACTAATACATTGGGTCAATCCCCAACGCAGATGTATGATGCGAAATGAGAAATTATAAACTTTGCTATGTTATTTGTGATATAAACTAATGGATGGGTATTGGCTGCGGGAGCTGAATTTTCATGAGCTAAATTAGATAAGGGCTACAATGGCAGACTATTTTATTGATTTAAATTAAGGAAAAAGGTAAATCAGAGGTCAATTAATTTAAAATATTTATAGATTGCAGCTTACTTTTTTGTAAAAAAAAACCAAACTTCTGCTTTAAGCTAACCTTTTGACTAGCATTTTTTTTGGGGGGAAACTAGGTATATTGCAATATATATATACATATATATATATATTAGAAAAAGTTTTTGCGCGTAGAGGAGGTGGTTTTTGAGGCATATCAAAATTGACATACAGTATTCCCCCCCTTAGTTGTAGGGATTAGAGACCAAAAACATCCGCGAATACGTCAAATCCGCGAATACAGACCCCCCGTCTCACCCCACCCCCGCAGCTGGAGAATGTCCTTTACAAATCCACACTCCTGAAAAACACTTCACAACAAAAGTACAACAGCTAGATTAGGAGAATAACTCTCTGTGCCTTAAAACCAGGAGCAAACAATAAAATAATAATAAAATAAATAAAAAATGAAAGCTCCAGATGATAATTATCCTCTGCGATTATCTTCTTAAGCAATTTTTTCAGCCCCTTCTGAGTCTGCTGATGCCATTTCTCCACGCATGGCCATGGAGGGAGGAGGGGGGTAGCTGATGGGCGGTCCCCCTCCCGCTCAAGAGGGGGCTCCACAGTGTGGAGATACACCTCAGCACGGCAGGAGTTTTTGTGACAAACTGGAAGAGTTGTGTAACTGAAGTAAAATCCACGAATACGTGAAAACACAAATAAAGAAACGTAAATACGGGGGGGAACGCTGTATTTAGGAAACTTGCCACGAAAACACTTTTTTCCTATTAAAGGAGTCACATGGTCAACTATCGGATATCACACCTATAGGTCCCACAGCATCACAGAACTCATTAAAAGTTGAGTGTTTCATGTGGAATTTTTGGATATGCAGCTCCTCTGTAAATCCCCAAATCTCTTTATCTATAGCTGCTCCCACATAGCTCGCCGCTCTATGACGCCAACGTCTCCTTTGATAGATGATGAGTGTTAGTGTCAGAAATCTGAATGTTTCTGCTGTAAATTAAAGTTCACATCGTGTTTTTGAATGAATTATCGTGTGAGTTGGTTTGTGTTTATTCACATAGTGTGATTTAAAGGAAACAGTGTGATTACGAAACTGTGTTTTTTTTGACATTTCTAGAATTTTGATCAAGTTTGGCACATATATGTGATGGAAACACAGCTACTTATCCATTTGTGCTTTAAAACCAGACCATGGAGCATGAGGAGGGTAACATGTATTACTCAGAGGTCTGCAGGGAGCCTCGGGATTGGTCCCCTTAAATGACAGGTTTCCATGCATTATTTGTAGCCACTAATTATACTGTCACACATGGCTTACATCTGCTAGTAATGACTTCAGACCATGGGAAAAAGTTTAGGTCGATAAAATTAGCTGTAACCAATCTCCCTCCACTGCTTCATTACCCTTTGGTAAGTAGGCACAGAGGTAGGACTTTACAGGAGAGTCTTGTACACCTCTAAGATTTGCTCCTGGTGACCATTAATACAAATATTTCCAGTTCTGTCCTCAGGCTCCGCCAAACTTTTGGCGCCCAACTATCTCTGACCACCTGCAGCTCCCCCGCTGTGCAGCCGTCTCCCACAGGAGCGACTTAACCGTGCGCAGCCATCCATCAGGCTTGTCATCTGTCCCTCCGGGGCGTTTGGCGAGGACTGCGTGGAACTCGGCTCATTTCCCCGCTCTGATTATACCGGCGAACGGCAGCTAGCCACCCGGGCCTTTCTGAGCCTCTCCTCGCTTTTTCTCTGTCTTCCTCAATTCAGACCCCACTCGGTCAGTCCAGCCATCGTGTTCCCCTGTTTTTCCTCCTGAACTTCTCACCTCAACACCGTCCTTTCTCATGCCAAGGCTTTGCTACAGTCAGATTTTGTCTGATTTCTACATGTGGTTACATTTTCTTCAATATATCACAAAGGCCACATCAGTGATTTCAAACCTTCATTTATATAAGAAGTTACATTTTACAACAGTAAATGTGAGCAGATAAATTCAGCTTTTGAAGCTCACTGTGGTTTCCATTGAATTCCTAGAATGTTTTACAGTTTTTGTGATCTTATAACAGAAGATGTTCAGATGCTTCTAGTGCAGGGTGTCAAACTCAATCGCACAAGGGGCCAAAATCCAACAAACCTTAGGTGTAATTACAAATTTCTTCAACGGTATTTAAAACAATGCTTTCTGTTAATCACAGTCTTATTTTAACAACCCCACCCTCAGTTTATGCATTCTTAAAGCAGCTGCTCCGACACTAATTTGAAACCCCCAAGCTACAAAAAAATAAACCAAAAAAATCACGTTTTAGTGAAGTTTCTCTGCACAGAAAAGAGCCAGTAAGGTAACAGAACAGCCTTTAACTTCAAAAGCAAAAAAATGTCATCTAACAAACAAAATCTGCATTTTTTTTTACTTGCTCTACATAATATGTTACAATCTTTTCTAGTTGCAATTATGTTTACTATTTTATTTCGGAAAATTTCCAATTTTGTGACAAATTTATACTTTTTGTATACTTTTCAGCATCTTAGAAGTCAGTTGGCGTCCATTTTTGTAGCTACCAGTTCAAGTTTAAGGGCTTCTACAGTAACATCTACAGTACTAAAGGTAGTTTAAGACTTTGGACAAATGTCAAATATTAATATTGTCAAATTTCTCATTTAGCATTTTTTTTAAAATGAACAAAATTAAATTATTTTTTCACAAATCTTCTAATTTTGAATCTAGTTTTTATACTGTTTTCAGCCATTCATACATAAAAACAGATCTTTTTCTAAAGCTCACACTGTGCTTTTCACATAAGCTTTTAGGCTCCACAGCATTAATGAAATCGTCCAGTAACTGCAGAGGTCAGATGAATGTCATGATTTGTTACAGTGAAGGAGAGAGGTTTTCATTCTGTACTTTTCTGCGTGTATTACTGTAGTAATAATATGTTTCTCCTCTTTTTTAATTAAGCATGTTTTGGTGTTAAAGTGGGTCAGCTGACTGTGTAGGATGCTAGAGAGGCTAAGAGTGACAGAGTCACTGACTCATACATTGTTTTCAGCCAAAGCCGACTGCTGATGCAGTTTAAAACACACTGTTCCCTCTGAAACAAATGTTTATGAAGCGTTGTTTTCAGCTGTTAGACAAAGAGAGAGTTACAATCCATAAAAGGAGATTTATTATTCTTATTTTGAAGATTTTAAAACACCAATAATGTTGTTTTTGTATTTAAGCAAACGTGTTAAAGACCCACTCACATCAAGTTTGATCTATTTTAAGTGTTCCCATGTGTTTCTTTAATTATCTTTAGGCCATTTTTAACCTAAATCAAAAAAGTATGTCGATTTCTAGGACATAGTTTCTGCAGAGCGGCAAGAGTTAATTAGGAATTCAACTCTGAGTTGTTTACGCTTTCTCCCACTAGCTTACAGCCCCTGAAGCTACGTACACACCGGCCGTTTGAATGCTTTTATAGCCCACAATGTTCACACTGGACAAGCAGGGAGGGGCTTCTTCTTCCTTTTCTTTTTATACCGTGCATTAGCGCATGTCCGCCACCTACAGTTGGAAGAGACCTTGTCCAGAATGTCTAAGTGGTGTGAATCTTACAAATTTTCCTTTCACTGCTCTATTCTGATAAATAAAGACTCGGACACGATTAGCTCCCAAAAATTCAAGTATAAACATTCACGACGTTCTTTATGAATATAGTAGAGTGTAGTAATAATATAATTCAGGAGCGATATATTTATTGCTCTGAAATGCAGAATAATGTTGGATTTCAAGTTTATAAACTAAAAATACGTGAAATAAGCAGCGCTACTGTCAGTGGAAGTAAACAAATCTAAAGTAAAGTAAAGTAAATTATCAAGTGTTTTTTTGTAGTTGGAAAAAAATTAGACTGAAGTTCCATTTACGGTCCATTTGCTTTAACACCAGAATTTAAGCTCCAGCATTTGCATTCTTTTGATTATGGTAACTCTTCAACGGTTGACCCAATTAACGTAACCCCAGCAGATTGTGCAGCGGAGAAAAACTGCACAGTAGTTAAGAGATTACGTAATCGCAGCGAATCAGCAGATAAGAAACAACGTTTCATAACGGCTTTGCACCGATATGCAATGCTTTAAAACGTGGGCGCCCAAAGTGAGGCCCGGGGGCCAAATTTGGCACGCCAAAGGCTATCTTTTGGCCCGTTAAGTCGTGGCTAAGGAAGCTGCGGAGTGTTTAGTTAAAACCCATTACCCATTGATTCTCTATGGTGTTCCAAAACTCTACATCTTTAATGTTCTTTCAGCCTCCAGGTGGCGCTGTTACCACTTTATTTGCCTGATGCTATAATTGAAACCACTCTCAAGTGAGTACACCCTGGGCTTTTATTTTGTGTTAGAAATTCCCAAGAGCCTCCATGGTCACTTCCGATGGTTTTAGCAGCCTTTTTCAGCTAGCAAAGATGGAGCGACAACGGCTAACGGATAAAGTCAACAGAGCAGCTCCACGTCTCTCATTAGGATCTCAGTTTGCTGTTATCTGTCTCTTGCTTTTCTATTAAAGTTGACTAGTGAGGCCTTACTGTTAAAGGTTTCAAAGATATTTATTTACTTTTTATTCTTACTAATGTGTGTTAGCTTAATGTATAAAAAATCTAAATAAATACATAAAATAATATTCTTTATTTTCTCTTTTTATTTCATGAAATGCAAAAAAATATTGTATTTGTCCCGTGAACTGGGAACTGGGAAATTAATTTTCTTAATTTATGTCCTCCATCTTTAGAGTGGGTCTTTAAAGACCCACAATAAACTAGAAAATATGTATTTCTTCTTATTTTTTTATATCTGAGTTATTTCAAGTTAAAACCTTTCGATCTAAATCGGAATATGAGTGTTGAAGACTGAGACTGGAGGCCGATATAACAGACACGCTGAATGGGCAGTAATCTGGTCGTTTATTGTATTTCCCTCGCCCTGCTTCTACCTCGTTGAAGTACTTTGAGTTTTTCATCTCCCACCTGCCGGCTTCACTCCACCACTCTCTGCCCTTAAGCTGCAGGAGATCTTGCCCGCTTCCTGTCCTCATGTTGACTAAAACAGGATAAAGGTGCTTTTCATCAATGACGGCTCACTTTTCTTTTATGCCCCCAGACCTTCTAAATGTAATAAACCTCCCCAGTGGTGAAAATTACGACTCATTCGGTTGGACTTGAGGCTGAAAACGAATCACCCTGCAGGACAGTTGGAAACTTTCTGTTCTGCACTTCTTGCAGATTTGAACAGAATGAATTTCCGTTCTGCTGCGTATCTCCACAGCTTCACATCGTCTTGACAGGAGCGTCTCCCTGGAGACTCCTCCAAAACGCTGCCTTGCACAGCAGCCATGGAAGTTCATTTGGCACGGAGGCTCCCAGGCATGAGCTGGCCTACTTTACAGCCCAGCCCGCCCAACCGACGGGCTGAACTTCCGTCTTTCAAGCTGCCGTATCCTCAGCCTCCGGATGATGACGGCAGGCTCCAGTGGAGGCTCCAATGGGCCCTAATGGTGCACTCAGAGGATGTCATGACCCCATCTGTGCCTCTCTGCTGCACACGTGGTCACAGCGGGACGCAGTGGTCATCCAGTACATACGGATGGATGTGTCTTCATCTAGACTTACATAATCACAGAATTACCACATCCTAATTCACACATGCTGAAGAGAGAAAACAAGAGTCCATGCAAGAACATAAATGTGTAAAAACAGACTTTTTCTGTAGATTCTCTGTCGATGCATCAAAGGATACAACCTTTGGTGCCGTGACTTTCTCATCACTCTGATTTCTGCCTTTTGATTTCTGCTGACATCCAGCAGAATGGCAGAATTTGAAATTCCAAACTCAACTTAGATCAGATAATTAAATACCGGAGTTTAATTGTTGCTCAGAAACTTCGATTCACAGAGTTATCCGAAGCATCTACAGCTAGGGATGGTACCGGTTGGTACTGGTACCATTGTAATTGGTAGTACAACACATTCTCGTCCTCAACTCGCCACATATTGGTGTTTGGTTAAAGACCCCTCCATGTCTCTTTTGAGTGTCCCCAACGTGTCGTTTTTTGACGTACTGGCTGTTCATTAAACAAAGATCTGTAACCCTTGGAATGTGGTATCGGAGGTGGACCGGTCATCGGGACATGTTCAGCACCCAAACTTGGCACCAGTACCTTAAAGCCGTAGCGTACTACTCCTTACCAGATCAGACCGTACTGGAATGCGCAGTGGAAACGAGGCTTAACCCTAACTCGGCGCCAGATGTGGTACCAGGCCCGGTACCAGAGCCAAAAAGGAACCAGAAGCAGTATCGAGTGCAAACCAAGCCCGGTACCGACACAAACCAGTAGCGGGTTAGGATACCAGCATTAGGTTAGGATATTGGTACTGGGTTTAGAATACCGGTACTGGGTTAGGATATCAATACTGGGTTAGGATACCGGCACTGGGTTAGGATATTGGAACTGGGCTAGGATATCAGTACTGGATTAGGATATTGGAACTGGGTTAGGATACCGGAACTGGGTTAGGATATATATGTACTGTGTGAGGATATCGGTACTGGGTTAGGATATTGGAACTTGGCTAGGACATCAGTACTGGATTAGGATATTGGTACTGGGTTTAGAATACCGGTACGGGGTTAGGGTACTGGCACTGGGTTAGGATACCGGTACTGGGTTAGAATATTGGTACTGGATTAGGATATTGGTACTGGGTTAGGATATCAGAACTGGGTTAGGATACTGGTACTGGGTTAAGATATCAGAACTGGGTCAGGATACTGGTACTGGGTTAGGATACCGGAACTGGGTTAGGATATGTATGTACTGTGTGAGGATATCGGTACTGGGTTAGGATATTGGAACTGGGTTAGGATATGTATGTACTGTGTGAGGATATCAGTACTGGGTCAGGATACTGGTACTGGGTTAGGATACCGGAACTGGGTTAGGATATGTATGTACTGTGTGAGGATATCAGTACTGGGTTAGGATACCGGTACTGGGTTAGAATACCGGTACTGGGTTAGGATATCAATACTGGGTTAGGATATCAGTACTAGGTTAGGATATCAATACTGGGTTAGGATATCAATACTGGGTTAGGATATCAATACTGGGTTAGGATATCAATACTGGGTTAGGATACCGGTACTGGGTTAGAATACCGGTACTGGGTTAGGATATCAATACTGGGTTAGGATATCAATACTGGGTTAGGATATCAGTACTGGGTTAGGATATCAGTACTAGGTTAGGATATCAATACTGGGTTAGGATATCAATACTGGGTTAGGATATCAATACTGGGTTAGGATATCAGTACTAGGTTAGGATATCAGTACTGGGTGAGGATATTGGTACTAGGTTAGAAGGACAAACGTTTGGACCCCTTAGGATACCGGAGATGATACAGAGATGGAGAAAGAGCCTCTGACATCACACACAGAAAACACTTTATCTCTGGTTCCAACGAAATGAAGTTAATTCAGTCGCCATTTTTCCATTGTATGGGCTTCGCCATTTTGTGACCAAACGACGTTAGCAAGCAGTGATTGGTCTGAGTCGATCTGCGTCATTGTTTCTATGACAACCACACGCACTAATCAGAAGTGAGCATGTTGGAAAGCCACACCCCTTCCACCGAGAGCAGGCTCAGGAGAATCTGTCAATCAAACGCTTTGAATGTTTGAGGTGGGGCCAGCGGCCTCCACATGACCTTATTGAGGCATCGGATTGGTCAGTTTACAACTTGTGATTAAGAAAATATATTGTGAAAAAAAAACTAGGTTTAGCATAAAACATGTTAAGAAAAATACATCATACTTAAATGTTTTTGTAAAAACTGTCATATTTGTTCATTTTTGAAGCACCAGTTTGTGCACTATTTAGTCAGCGGAACCATTTCAAAGCTCCGGTTTTGCACCAGCACTCTTTAAAATCCAAACCATCCCCGTCTCCACAGCCGGTTGGTTTATCTACAGCCGAGCAGCATCCAGGTTTGATGCTGATGGCTGAGTGGGCGAGTGACAAAAACTCTGGTGTTCTTTGAAAAAAGCCTCACATGAGGCCATGTTGTACAATGAGGAAACACTCAGACTTGTTTATTTGCTGTTTAGGTTGAGACATATTTTTCTGTCTCACTGTCCATAAAAGCATTCTGTTTGCAAAATCGAAACGGAGCGAATGGAAGGAAAATAAACTCGGGGAGTGCTTGTGTGTCTCTCATGCCTCCTCATTACAAAGCTATTTTCTACAGTGGAGATAAGACGCAGCAACATACTCTGCTGCTTTACATTCTCTCAGCACAGCCTCTGCATTAATCCTTCCACAGGATGAATTTAAAACCCGATGTAGCCACATTTGAAAACTGCTTGTTAAAGACTTCACGGCAAACTGCATGGCTCTGTAATTCCCTGACTCCGTATGAGGCCCCGGCCTGGCGGAGGTTTGAGAACAGCAGCAGACCTGAACTAATCCTGAAACTGAACCAGAAAATATGTGACATTTAAGTCGAGGTAAAAGTAATTACAACTGCAGGAGTTTATTAGCAGCCACCGTAAACCAGCTTAGCGTGTTTGTGGGCGTGCGTGCTCTCCACCCCTCCCTAATTATGGATGCACAGCAGCATATGATAAAACTCATGAATGCCTCTAATAAAAATGATTGTCTGGCAGCATGAAGCTCAGATGACAGCAGAGAAGAAGTCACTTTGTTCAGATGCCATCAATTGATGGCATGGTAAACAGCTTCTTTAAGAGAAAGGGTCATTGTGTTGAATTGTCCTTTTCTTGGAGAGTCATTTCAGTGTTAACCCTTTAACTTCCTGCTCAACCAAACGGTGGGAAACACTTAGAAAACACGTTTTCAAAAATATGGATTGTGTGTATTAGTCTCCAAGGTACGGAGTCCCTAAAGAGAAATTGAAGGAAAAAAACAGGAGTAAGAATGGTTGTTTTTTTCCAAAAATTGAAATAATAAAAAAATAATAATTCTGGTTAGTAAATTTTGGAAAAAAAAGTTAACAAAGGGTGTGCACCAGTTACTAACCAGTCCTTTTTTTTTTTTTTTAGTAAAAATCAAAGTAGTTAAAAAAATAATAATAATAATCTAGATAGTAACTGCTGTGCACCAGATAGCAACTGGTGTGCAACAGTTAATGTTTGGTGTGCGTCAGTTACCAACCAGAATTTTTTTTAACTGTAAATATTAAACTGCTGGTTAGTAGCCAGAATTCTTTTTTTACTTCAATTTTTTTACGGAGCCCCTAAGTATTTTTAGATTTTTTTTTTTGTGAACTTCAAACTTTTGTTTTACTCCATTTTTTTTACTTTATTTTATTTATTTATTTATTTTTTTATGGAGCCCCCAAATATTTTTAGATTTTTTTTTTGTGAACTTCAATTTTTTGTTTTTTTACTCCATTTTTCTTTTTACTTTATTATTTTTTTTAACGGAGCCCCTAATTATTTTTTAGAAAAACACTTTTTATTTCATTTTTTAAATTTAATTTTTTACTTAAACTTTTTTTTACAGAGCCCCTAAATATTTTTCGAAAAAAAATATTTTTATTTATTTTTTTACTTTAATGTCCCATTAGGGGCTCCGTAACAAGGCAATAAGCAGCACCTACAGGTGGAACTACAAAAAGGAACTGTGTGAAAACACTGCAACAATGTCCGAGTGTTGTGGTGTCAGTAACAATAACCAAAACAGGAACCAGACAGGAGTCGAATAAATCCAGACTAAAACTGAAAAACTGAGACATAGACCACGATGTTTGTGAAAGCCCAAACACCAATCACCAAAAAGGAACACAAAATCTCAACAGTTTAGAGCAGAACAAGACATGACAAAACTCAGTTTGGTCTCACTTTTTGTCCATCTGCTTCGACGCTTGGATTCTCATTCCTACATTGTTTTTCAGTTCCATACATTTTATTTTTGATTTATTGGTAGAGTTCTGAAGTTTCTGTTGCCGACCGGATCTTTGCTTTCAGCTGCAGAACGCAGTCGCTCCACGACGCTTGTTGGAGTCAAAGCTTTGGGGGGAGAAGCGAGTCGTACATCAGAGACGGGCTTCCAGACAACATTCTGTTCCTTCTTCAATGGATATGGAAATGAAATTGGCAGCCACTCGCATACCTGTTCCCCATCTGCAGTGTCTAAAAGGATTACCGTGTTTACAGCTGGCTTTCACTGCCCAGGAGTGGAGAGATAAACCATTTTTAAGTCCAGGAAAAAAATATTGTTTAATGCAAAAATTGTCACAAAGCTTCAGTCTAATGAGTCAAATCCAGGTTATCCTCCCACACATTTTACAGACTTTCCTGAAGGGAAGAAGAAACGTCTCCCATGACTTGGATTCAAATCCGTGCCAGGAGTTCAGCTTTAAGAGGGTTATTAAGGTACGGGGAACATTAGAGGTGTCTCATGTTTTATAAATTGGGTTCAGAATAGAATTGCTCTGACAGCAAAGCCAAACGCAGTGACACAACAGTTACAAATGCTAAATGTGGAGGAAGTAAAAGATATAACGACACTCGGCATCATCTCTTCGTCTTCAGTTATTCCAATTATGAGACTGGGGTTTTGTGACATTGCAACAACCTCGCCTTCGTGCTGTCCAACATAATCCCTAACCACACCTCAGAGTAGTCCACCCCCATTAGACCGGCCCCAATTACTCCTCTCCATGAGCTGACTCATGAACATAGCGGAGATGCTTCACAAATTAGCTCTCTTTGCAACGGGGTTATTATATTTTGAGGCTTGCTGTCAATTTGGGCTTTTTCACTGCTGGACGTAATTATGTTGGAGACTCGTGGAAAAGCAGAACATAAATTAGAGACACGTAGAGCTTCTTCTGCAGGTACTGTCAGGAGGATTTCAGGAAAAAAGAAAGTCAATCTCACCTTTCAATTAGGTTGATGTGAAGCGGTGTATTCATCCAGGAACACTTAACGGGCTCACAAAGCTCGTTCACACTCTAGAGCCGACAGACACTTTTCACTTTAGCTCAGCGTAGCAGATTACAGGAGAAAACGTCAGAGGAGCAAACCTACATGAGGATGGAGAACAATGAAACTGAAAAGATGCCGGACTAAAGCACATACACGTGCAAGAAACCACAGGTTTTGTTTGATCCATTTAATAAGTGAAAATCATATTTTCTTTCAAATTTAAGACCAAAGATGCCGGTGAAGAGACAGACTAGAAAAATGATTTGGTCTGGAACGAGTCATGTGTTTGGTCTGTATTCAGACTGCCGTCAAACAAACTTTCAGGTTCCAAACCAAAACTTGTAAACAAAACTGCGTGACTTAAGATCTCTTCTGTCATTGGCCAGGAAATCTGAAGTCAGGGCGAAGCAACAAGAGAAAGAGTAATGGAAGTCCTTCGCTTTGCAATCTTCGGTTATGTTCCCCCTCTAACCCCTAAAAACTATATAGTACTCAAGGTAATTTGAACACAATGCTCACTACTTTTCTTTTGTTTTTCTAAAAAATGGATATGACATCATCGATTTCACAAATGAAAATCAAATAAAATTGAACATTTCACGGTTTATTTATAACTCTACTGTGTTCTGATGGTAAAAATGTGGATGTTTATTCAAATATTACACTTAAACCCGTTTTTTTGATCAAAATTTTTCGACCGCAATGCATTGTGGTCTATATCCGCTTATCTAACGACCATCGATGTACGCTAGTTTTTCGCACAGACTTATGGGAAATTTCGAATTAGTAGATTTGGACACACTAGAAAATGACGAATGCACTATGTAATGAGAAGGGGGATTCAAACACAACATTTGTCAGGATCATTCACTGATTCAAACTTTAGATTTCTCGGATCAGTTTGGAACGTCTGTATCAGCGTCTGGTTCAATACTTTTACTGCTACGGTACGGTGGAGGCACGCTGCAAGACGGTTACTGAGGAGAAGGTGTGATTATAAGTGACATAGATCATTGAGAAAACAGTGAGAATCGATGTGGATCACATTAAAAGTGGTTTTAATGAGCCTGCATTCATCCGATCACATTTCATTAAGATGTTGGGCCTCATCATTGTGATATTATGGCCTTGTTTTTACAATAGTTCTGTATTCAGGATGGCGTCACAGCACCGCATGCTATGCTTGATAACATGACAATCATTGCTTTCCTTTTGTCCTGTTTCTTCATTCCTACGTTGTTGTTTACACCACGTGACTGCTGGCTACAGTGGCCATTTTGGTCCGGTTGTTCCGCTCCAGGAGCAGAAAGCATTCAGACTGGAAAAACTCAGAGCAAACCGAAGCGCTGTCTGATTAGAAATGAACCCAGACCACCTCGAAAGATGGGTCAGAGAGCAGTTCCTGGCCCGGATCAGGTCTGAAACAGAAACTTAGTTCCGCATTATCGGGGGGAAACAAACTCTGGTTCACTTTAAACAAACCAAATGTGTCCAGTCTGAAAACGCCTTTTTATACAATTAACGTAATTCCAATGGATTATGACCTGGACAGGTCTGTGCCAATCAGGGGGGTGAGGTAACTCTAACACTGGAAATGTTGTCTGTGGCACCTATAAACATCCTCTTTGAAATATCAAAACTATTTCACTTTTTTCAGAAATAACTTAATTACAATGGATTCCGATAGTAAGAAAAGTGGCTCTGTGCCCGTCACAATCCTTAGATTTGTGTTAATTGTGTTAACTTTTCTTCTTTTGTTTCCTTTTTTAACATTTCATTTGGATTTCTGGAAATGTATTTTGTCTTCTCTTTTTCCAGAATCTGGAAAATATAGGCACTATGAGACACTGCTAATTGTATGATGACTTTGTCCATCATTTTAACGTAAAGTTATCTGCCTTGAAGCGATACTGAATCTGCTCCGTACTAATCATAAAAGTGTTATCAGTATGTGGACATTGAAGATGCAATAAACATCATCATCCAGTCAGAGATGTTCTTCATTATCCAGTTTGTTATTGTGTTTGATTGTTAACATTTCACCTTGATTTCTAGGAATTCTTTTTGTTTTCCAAAAAGTTTAATTTGTATTTTGTTCCATTTTTTAATTGTGTTTTGTTTTGGTTTTTAAAATGTAATGGGGTTTTTATTTTATTTTTTTATTAGCTTTTTTAATCTTTAAAAATGTTTTGCGATAAATTATTTGTTGATGTGATTTTAATTTCAGGGTCAATGTAAAAAAATAGTTATTCTAAGTATGTATTAGCTGAACGAAACAAGTTTCCTCAGTTTGGGCTTTGATTTTTTTAAAGGAGTTCCTGAATGTGACATTTTCATCTCAAGTTTGTCGTTTGCTTGGGTTTTGCCTAAAAAAAACAAAACAAAAAAAAGACTCAAGTGTTTACCAGGCTCTGGTTTCCAGAAGCAACCAAAGCACTGCAGGCTGATCTATAAAAACAAATGAGGCCATTGTCTGCAGAAAACCTCATGTTATCTTTACAGCAGATAATTAAACTGTGGGCTTAGAATATCTACAGACAACAGGGAAATCGCTTGACATAAGAGTTAATTTGGTTTCCATACAAACCAAACAAAAAACTGTGTTTTTATGAAGAATACAAGTAATTTTTACCCAAAAATCTTACATCTTATCTTCAGTTTCTATGCATTTAGCTCCTATAGAATCACATCAATTAGCCAGTAAGATTATTTCAATAGAATAACCATCATCAGTCAGAACTCGCTAGTCAGAAGCTAATTAACAGGATGTGTTGATGTAGTTGATGTGGAAACAGGAATGGAAGAATAAACTGGAATCACATGATCATTAGAGTCCCACACCGTCTATCTAAAGGCCGTGTCACATCCGCAACAGACAATATGTGCATAATGTCTGGAGGAAATTGGTCATAAGTGAATATGTGGAAAATTGGGAAAAGTCGTGGTCATTTACGAGAAATTTTCACAGATATATCTCAAATGAACCACATTAAAACTATGGAAGAAGTACAAATAAACCACACAAACAACATGTAAACCATTGAATTTCTTCACTTTACTTGATGGTATCGCTTTCAGAGCATTGGGAAGAAATCACATCATGTCCGCCGAGGGCCTTCATGATGCTTGTTTTTTATTAAAGGGTAACCAAACAGGGTAGTTGGAGGCTGACGCCATTCTCAGCACAGATTAGAAAAATGCAAAAAAAAGGGGGACGGAGCTTGTGGAGGCGGGACTAATGAGGCTGGACTCATAGAGGTGGGACTAGGACTAATGAAGGTGGGACTAGAAGAGGTGGGACTAAAAAAGGTGGGACTAGTAGAGGCGGGACTAATGAAGGCCAGACTAGAAGAGGCGGGACTAAAATAGGTGGGACTAGTAGAGGCGGGACTAATGAAGGCCAGACTAGAAGAGGCGGGACTAAAAGAGGTGGGACTAGTAGAGGCGGGACTAGAAGAGGTGGGACTAAAAGAGGTGGGACTAGTAGAGGCGGGACTAGAAGAGGTGGGACTAAAAGAGATGGTACTAGTAGAGGCGGGACTAATGAAGACCAGACTAGAAGAGGCGGGTCCAAAAGAGGTGGGACTAGTAGAGGCAGGACTAATGAAGGCCGTACTAGAAGAGGCGGGACTAAAAGAGGTGGGACTAGTAGAGGTGGGACTAATGAAGGCGGGACTAGGGGAGGTGGGACTAGTTGAGGCGGGACTAGTGAAGGCGACACTAATGGGGCGGAACTAGAAGAAGCGGGACTAATGAAGGCCGGACTAGAAGAGGCGGGACTAAAAGAGCTGGGACTAGTGGAGGCGAGACTAGTAGAGGCGGGACTAATTAAGGAGGGACTAGTGGAGGCCGGACTAGAGGAGGCGGGACTAGTGGAGGCGGGACTAATGGAGGCGGGACTAGAAGAGGCAGGACTAGTAGTGATGGGACTAATGAAGGCGGGACTAGTAGAGGCAGGACTAAAAGAGGTGGGACTAAAAGAGACGGGACTAGTGAAGGTGGAACTAGCAGAGGTGGACTGAGTGGCGAAGGTGTGGCTTAAATCTATGATTGACAGTCAGATTAGCTTCATGTAACCTACGGTGGGTCTTCAACATGGAGATGGTACCAGGCAAAGTGAGGCAAGTTTCTACACAGAACTTTCTGAGGAGGTTGAGGATTGGTCCAGAACCTTAACGTTTTGAGCTGGTGGCTCAAGATGCTGGTTTTGCTACGCCAGAAATTGGAGCTGCCGGCACAACTGAGGGTTTGCAGAGGGTTGTAAAATCCCGCTAGCATCGTAACTAATAAAGGCTAGCATGTTAAAAAAACAGTCCTGAGTGAAACATTCATTTCAAATCCATCACCAGAACAGAGTTCTGTGGATTCAATGCCCGTTACACTCAGCCTCTGTTCCCTAACTTCCAAGTTCACTGGAAAGTTGTGGATTTTTGACAACTGAAGGCAATTCAGCGACGAGCCATGCTAAAGCTAACACGATAACAACAGATCGTAACAGAATCAAAGATGGGCGGGGCTTTTATACTCTGCAGAGCATGATGAAACTTCTGGAACTTAACCAGTTAACCAATCCCAAAATTCAACTGTAATACCTGGATTCAACCTGTAGGGGGCAGCACACAGACGGGTTTTGACTATATTTTCAGGAATTAAACTAGTTTAATTTGTCAAAAAAAATTGGTTACAACCAACAGACAGTACTTTTAATCCCCATTTATAGAGGTCAAAAACCCAAATAAGTTGATTTAGTGTTTGGTTACCCTTTAAACAGTCATTCTGTTTCAGCTAATTCAACCTCCAGTGGGCCCCACCGGAAGAGAAGCAGAATAAATGTAAGGAAAAGTTTTTGAAAATCAAGTTTAAGGTTTAAAGTTAAGAGTTGGTCAAGAGGTGACCTTGGACGTATGTGTTTGATGTCTAAAAGATTTAAGATTTAAGAAGTTTATCACAAAGGGATTCCAACCTTTACTAGGCAAATGTGAGCTGTAAACTAATATTTATTCAAGTAAGTAAAATTTCTGATTGTATTTATTTCTGATAATAACCCGAAACTTGAACAAAAACCAATAAAAGCTGCAAAGAAATCACATTTTAATCTCTTTATTTCCTTTGTTGTTTTTCTAGGAGTAGAAACATTTCCACACATCTGATTATTGATGAACATGACTAAAAAGTGCAGTAATAAATAATCCTGCTATTGTCTTAAGCAGAGAGAACGCAGGTTTTCTGGGCATGTGTGATGAGAACAGCACAGATGAAGCTCCAGCTTGTCTACTTTTCAGCATTATTGTCCTCCATCTGTCCGGCAGTAAAACAGACGACTTTGTTCTTTTGTTTTGTCACTTTTCTGTCAAAACTCGGTAATCAGCGGCTTGTTGATGCTCTCGTTAGAGAACATGGGAGTCTGCAGGAAAGTGGAGAAAATTCAGATTTTTCTAAATCAGTGCCTTTTAGTTTTTTTTAATTCACTACATTTAAACTACTATATAGTTTGTAATTATTAGTAATCGTATCTATATAAATATATAAATATTTAATATAATTTCTCACTTAGTATTTTAAGTTGATTTTATTTTGAAATATTTTTCTGCTTCTCCAACTGATTAGCAAACAGGAATTATTTTAATTGTATAAAAGACCAACTTTTATGTATTGTTTTATTAGTAGACTTTTTATTATTTATTTCTTTGACCTATTCTCATTTTCGGGAGTTTGCACCTTAAATATATTTATACATAACTTTTTCCATTGTTATAACTGTATTTGATAGAATCTGAATTACATAAAATTGAAAGTTTATTTTATATATAATTTAAACCCATATAATATACGTATTGCATAACTTAAAATTGTCTTTTTTTTCTTACATATTAATAATGAAGTTTTATTTTGAAAAAAATGTTTTTTTTAACAAAAAACAGGAAACTGACGTTTTACGAGCAACAAGTTAGCAAAAAAATGTATTTTTTTTTTTATTAAAAAGTGAACTTTAGAAAAATTGTTTAGGGGATATATTTTTTGTTCTTTTCCAAACTTATTTTTTGTTAATATTTGAACTTTTTAATTTTTTTTAATATATATATTTAGAATTACATTTAGCGGAAGATGTAATGTACTTATTGAATATATGACAATTCTACAAATTTTCTTAAATTATTTTTATTTTAGGTTGATTGTATTTTGAAATTTGTTTATGTTTCTTCAGCTGATAAGCAAACAGGAAACAAGGGTATTTATTTTAATTGTATTATTTAAAAAAAACAACTTTTACGTTTTAGGTGTAGGTGAGTTACGTTCTGTTTTAGGGGGGAGGGGAGTATAATTCTTTACCTATTCTCATATTTGAGTACTTTATTTTGTTAATATTTGCACCTTCCATTTTTTTTATGTTTTTATTGTTATAACTGCATTTAATAGATTTTGAAAGACAAAATTGATTGTAGACTTTATATTTAATAAAATTAATAATTGTTACATACTATTTAAAGTTTTATTTTGAAATAAGTGTTTAACGAAAAAGCAGGAAAATTACATTTTTAGTTAATATGAGAAACAAATTAGCCAAAAATTGATTTGATCTTTATTTTTTTCCCTTTTGTTTGTAAAATGTAATTAAATGTGTTTATTTTGGGGCATTTAAAAACATAGAATGTGCTAAAAAGAGTACACACACTCTTTTTTTGAGTTCAGAATGAAAAGAAAATGAAATAAAAGAACAAGAGATAAACTTTGGGAAGCCAATCCATCTCCCAGCAGGGTAAATCTCTGTTATCTCACCTATCAGTCCTCTAACCTCCAGAATGAGCTTTCTAAACACATAAATACATCACAGCTGTGCTGCTCTGAAACATGGATAAAGCCGATCCTCTGCGAGGGGAACTCGTGGCGGGCCACTCCATCAGCCTCACTTTCCTCTCCCACAGGGATGCACAGATTTATGCGCCGGAGAAGACGTGGGAAACGATAGCGGCGGAGGAGCGGCCGCGGTGAAAGCGATCTGAGAAGAGGGTCCGGAAATGAAGTTATGATTGATGATTCCTGGACAATTTCACAGCCCTCGACTTCCAGCAGAGAGCAGGAACTGGTGAGTCCACTCCGCGCTGAACGGAAACTCCAAAGGAGAAGTCTGAATTTGTTTCACGGTGCATGAATGACTTCTGACTCACTGAAAATATATTCAAACATTTCCAGTTTCTGCAGTTCTTAGAACTACAGTCTTCTGTTTGTAATATTGTGTTCTCCAAAATGTTTCATTGCTCTGAAAGCAAAATCTGGAACATCACTAACAAATTGTCCCTAAAGTTAGAACATAAAGAAATTAACTTCAGCAAAAGAGTTATGGAGGGTTTATCGGTGATATGTCATATTTTAGTAGCAGGAAATGAAAAAAACAAATGGGAGAAAAACTGGGAAAAGTTTAGCTTCTCTTTTAGTAACAGGCTTACATTTTAGGCTAATTTAGAGTTTAGCTACTATTTTGGCACCATGCTAACGTTTTTGGCTAATTTATTACCTACTGAGGGTTTTATAGGCAAATCAAAGTTTAGCTTCTACGTTAGCAACAGGCTAACGTTTTTGGCTAATTTGCTATCTGAGGGTTTTATAGGCAAATCAAAGTTTAGCTTCTTTTTTAGCAACAGGCTAGCATTTTTGGCTAATTTGTTATCTACTGAGGTTTTTAGGCTAATTTAGAGTTTAGCTTCTATTTTGGGAGCATGCTAACGTTTTTAGCTAATTTGTTATCTACTGAGGTTTTTAGGCTAATCTAGAGTTTAGCTAGTATTTTAGCA
Organism: Oryzias melastigma; assembly: GCF_002922805.2. NCBI lineage: Eukaryota > Metazoa > Chordata > Actinopteri > Beloniformes > Adrianichthyidae > Oryzias > Oryzias melastigma. Next base: position 18,491,707 of record NC_050534.1, on the reverse strand, counting down.
GCATGCTAACATTTTTGGCTAATTTGTTATCTACTGGGGTTTTTAGGCTAATCTAGAGTTTAGCTAGTATTTTAGCAGCATGCTAACGTTTTTGGCTAATTTGTTATCTACTGGGGTTTTTGGACTAATTTAGAGTTTAGCTTCTATTTTGGGAGCATGCTAACGTTTTTAGCTAATTTGTTACCCACTGAGGGTTTTATAGGCAAATCAAAGTTTAGCTACTATTTTGGCAACAGGCTACTGTTTTTGGCTTATTTATCTATCGAGGGTTTAATAGTCAAATTCAAAGTTCAGTTTCTACTTTAGCAACTGGCTAACATTTTTGGCTAATTTGTTACCTACTGAGGTTTTATAGGCTAAATTAGAGCTCAGCTACTATTTTAGCAACAGGCTAACGTTTTTGGCTAATTTGTTACCTACTGAGGTTTTATAGGCTAAATTAGAGCTCAGCTACTATTTTAGCAACAGGCTAACGTTTTTGTCTGACCTGACCGGTCAAACTGTTTTAATCCGTTAGTCTCCATTGTCTCAACCATTCATATGTATCATTCTTTCTATATGCCCTTGTCATTCCGTCGTGTCAAACTCCTAAAAATACACCAACTGAAGCCTGTAAAGTCTGAGATTTAGCTTTTTGATGTTTCCTGGGGTAAAACCATCATCAACATACACTGAATAGTAACTTTTTAGTGTTAAAACGTATGAATTTCGGTTCTTCTTACTGACACAGAACCAATTTCTGTGGTACAAGGTGCTTAAATATCTATCTAAATGTTTTAGTACAACTTTGGTGAACTAGGAAGCTGCAGGGGTTTGTGGGTACTGTAGTCACAAGCCTTGTGAAGGGATTCGTATTCTGCTTCAACATAATGAACTGAAGAAGTGTTTTGTATTCGATGAGTTACAACTCAACAAGGTTAAGAGTTATTGTCAATAAAGTTTTACTTAAAGCAGATAATAAAAACAAGTTATCTATGAAACTCTTCTAACCAATTGTCTGTTTAAAAGTCCCTCAAAGCATTCTGGGTAGTGAAGTTCTATCATGTTATCTGATCATTTGGTTTTCCTTAATGTGCACTATGATCCGATGCTCCTTATCTTCTGAAAAATATGCTGTAATTCTTTTTTTTTTTCGAGAGTTAAGGACAAAATTTGAGTCAATTTTTTAACCAGCTGAACCCCTTCAGGGTCGCAGGGTTGTTGGAGCCTATCCTAGTAACTGTTGGGCGAAGGCGGAGAACATTGTGGACAAGTCGCCAGTTTGTCTCAGGGCCGCACACTCACATGCACACCAAGGGGACAATTAAAAACGATAACGAGCCCGTTTTTGGACTGGGATGGAAAGCCCGGAAACTAACAGGGAGAACATGCCTGGGTTTGAACCAGGGTGCTAACCACTACACCACCGTGTACTCACCAATATTCAACACTACTGTCCAAAAGAAGGTTTAACCCCTGAAATTGTTCCGTCTCAATGAAAAAGAAAAACTTTGGCTCGGATATCTTTTATACTTCTGTTCTAGAGACTCATTCCTCTAAATGTTGAAACATCTTTATTTTCTTCTTTACTTGTCAAATAAAAAAAGTCGATGACGGTGAGAACACATAATACCAGACCTAAAACGATACAAAAACAAATGAAGCCAAAAAACCAACAACTGCAGGGACTTTAGTGATGAGTCTGTCCACAGATGAGACTCCTTCCTTGTAGGTGTGAGAAATAGATGGGAAGCCTGAGGAGGATTACACTGGGAACGAGTGGAAGCAGAAACACACAGCTGCATTGTGTAGGTGTGCATTTGCATAGGTGAATGAGTCCTGGGATGAATAAACTCGGCAGAGCACACATCAACGTCTGCATTTGCTGCAGTTTTCTGTCGTTTTCTGTCCTGAAAGCATCGATTGTTGGTCCACAGAAACAGTTCGGACTCTCACCTGTAATTTTGTGACTGAAAACATTCCACATCCATTCATTCATGTACCTGCCAGCTTCTTTATCATCCCATCGCTCCATCTCAGCTCTGCCCACATTCAGCCTACAGATCTGATGTGATTGGAGGAACCAGAACCGCCTGAACGGATCTGCAGCATCTTTCTCTATTGCTTTGATTTCTCTAAATATACTTATGTTGTCACACGACCTGCTGAGAGTTCAACGCTATTTGGTCGTTGAAAGCATCTGCAGAGGAGGGCAAATGTCTCTAAATAAAAATGAAGTTATCATTTAAGATATTAAATTAAGAAATACATAGTCTCCAGTGGCTGTAAACACTCCAAAGTACACATTTTACTCTACAGTTGTAGTACTATAGTAAAGTTTACACTTTATGATAGTATCATTGACTGTATATGAGAACTGGACTGAGTAAGTGTTAAAGACATATAGAAAATTACTTAATCTTGGTTTCGACCAAAAAAAAATCAATTTAGTTGTTATTTTTTTGTGATACGGAAGCAAGTTAAACCAGGTCGAATTTTGACCAATCAGGGACTCAGATTTGACAGTTGGTCATGAAGGAGAAATTAATAATTGCTGTTTGTGGAACCATGCGACACCAAGTCTTTCATATATCAGAATAGAGCTGTGAAAAGAAAAAAAATGGAGCAAAATTTGCTCCGTTTCAACATTTTACACCAAGTAGAAAAAGAAAAAATAGAAGAAGCCCCTCCCTGCTTGTCCAGTGTGAACACCATGAGGTAAACGCGTGTTTTATCATTCGCCTTTAGCCCGTTCTTGAGTGCACATCAATTGCCCGGTGCACATGTAGCTTCTGTCATCGTTTCTATGGTAACCGCTCTTGCCAATCAGAAGGGAGCTTCCTGTAAGTCCACACCCCTATCTCCACACAAAATCTGTCAAACATTTTGAATGTTTGACGTAAAATCCCACAGAAAATTATTACAGAAACAAGGTCCATTTGTCACAGGAAACACAAAACAAATAAAAGAAAAAAATAAAGCATTCATGATAATACAAGGATGAAATCCAATAATCACATTGACATAAAATTACCAAGTGTCATAAATCTGAAAAACTGAAACAATTAGTGACTTGAAGACTTAAACGTTTAAAAGAATCGACCATGCCAAAACTTCTGAATGGAGGACTGGTATCTGAAAGTACCTTACGATGGTGAGAGTTAAAATGATTTTAGTTACTTGAAGCGTTCAGACAATAAATAAGACCACAGATAAAACGTCTCAACAAAGCTCGGAGAGTACTAACTCTTCCACCAACAAACAAACTGCTTGTGCTGCACCACCTTGGCTGTTTTAATAACATTTTAGGGCATCATTATAGGCAGCCTGCAGTCTTCTCATGCTGGATGGCCTGTAGTTGGTCCACAGGTGGGCAGTATACGATGGATCGTCAGAACATGAATAAAACCTGCATTCAAGCATGTTTGCCCAAACATGTAAATACACTGTTGTCTGTGGATATAATCCTCATCTTTAAATTTATCATTGATATTCCCCAATGCATTTTACCTTGTGACAGACATCAAGCTCAGAATCAGAGTTTAATACTTTTTGAGGCATCTGATTGGTCAGTTTATAACTTGACCAACTTGCACTACAGAAAAAAATAACGATTATCAAGAATATTCTTAAGAAAGAGCAAGAATAGTTATTCTGACTAATAGTAACAGATAGAAGTCTATAGGAGTTTGGCTTCTTGTAATCAGCAGATACTTCCTGTTTGGAATACTGGGGGTGTTGTGCAATTCTTGACTATGAAATTGCGCAAACTGGGTTTACGATAAAAAATTTGCCTAATGGAAAAATTACAATTTAAAAAGAAACTTGGATTTTTTGTTGAAAAATTAGGTTTTTGAGGTGTATCAGAATTGACATATTTCACAAAACTGCAACAGAAACTATTCTTTTTTAATTTTTTTTATTAAATGAGTCACGTGACCAACAACTGGATACCACAAGAGGTCCCGCAGCATCATACGACTCGTCAAAAGTTGTTTGTGTCATGTGGAATTGTTGGATCCACTTTGTAAAATCACCAACCACCATTTCCCAAAATCTTGCTGCTCCATGGATAAATAAGACGCCGACGTCTCCTTTGATAGATGATGATGAGCTTAGCGCGTGAGTTTGTGTTTATTTGGATAATTATGATTTAATTAATTTAATTCTGAAATGCTGTTTTTTTTCAAAATTTTTAGAATTTTTATTAAATTGCGCACATGTACAATGGAGACACAGCCACATTCAATATCTACATTTATTGACATCAAGAAGAAAAAAATAGATGCACTAAATGTATCTGATGGGGGCGTACCACTTTAAAAACTTCAAAGGAACATGGCTTAAAGTGAAAAAAGCTCTGGTCTGATCTGGATCTATGACATCACAATCACCTACAAATCTAACCCCAAGACTAAAACCTTTTTTCAGATTTAAGTTTCTTCAAATCAATTCCTGAAACATTCAGCTGCTCAAGCTGACTTTACATCCCGAGGTTCACTGCAGTGCGTCCAAGGGTTTCCTGAAGACTTCAAGTGTCCGTGAAGCGTTTTCCCACATCAGAGAAACACACAGAAGATCCAGTTGAGCTGCCAACTGTCAGAGCTTGATGAGTCTCTACTTGTCTCCAAACACCGGAGAAAAAAAAAGAAAAAAACTGGTTCAACCAGACAGAAAGCATGCCTGAGATAAATATAAAAGACACAATACTGACAATACAAGGAAAATCGTGATTTGTTTTTACGCAACCGAGAAGCTGCAAGAGCCGACTTGCATTAGAAAATACCAACTAAACGGTTGGCGGCGAGCACCAGATGTGTGTGGGAAAAATGCTTTGAAAACAGTTTAATTAATTGCTCAGTTTCACTTTTAACTTCCAAAAGCGCCATTCTGTTTGGGACTTCTGAGACTCTATCTGTTGACAGTCAGTTTACTCAGAGTGGATTACAAACATAAAGGCTGTTTTCAGCAGCTCATTTGCTCCATTCAGCCTTCAGCTTTCTTTGACGAGGGATTTAAAAAAGCTTCTCTAAAACACTGTAGGTGTTGGCTCGTCACTTGGCCCTTGACTGTCTCAAATAGGCCAAATATTATTCTTGGAGAATAATCTGGCATCAACTCTTGACAAAAAAAGGAAATTATGGGCCATTAGAAGCTATAAAGCTATAAAAATTGTTTCTTTTGTACACGGCAAACATCGCTTTTGTTTGGCATCACAAACTAGAACAATCAGAATTACTTTTCTGCGTTTTTGAGGAAAGATGGCCTGTTGGAACCCGGTCCCCCAGCCCCTTTCTGAGCTGGACGCCCCAAGTCAAGCAGAACAGCGGTGCCATGAAGTGCACCAGCCCCCCAAGACCAGAACGCAGAGCCAGGATCTACCCCAACCCAAGCACCAAGGATCCCAATGGGAACCCAGTTCATCCGACCCCACCAGAAGACCCCTACCAACCACCAAGCACCACGCTCCCTCCCAGGAGACCCCACCCCAACCCCGATTACCCCTGGCAAAGCCGACAGGAGGTGACTTTAGGCGCTCCAACCCCACCCCTGAACCCAGAGCCAAAAGGGGCCTAGCCCCCGGC
>NC_050534.1:18477130-18486068 GCF_002922805.2 Oryzias melastigma | reverse complement strand
TATCCATTTCAGGAATTGACGGTGAAAGCGGCGGCCTACTTTCGCGAGGAGAGGAAGTAATGCATTTCTAATGGGGGACCTCAGTGCTTGCTTTGTCCATTAATTTTTACAGTCTATGGCTCCAACCCAACCCAACCCCCAGAGCCCGATGCCAAAGGGGCCTGGCGCAGGCAAGCCCCTCCTGCAAGGTCTACTACAGCCCCGGGCAACCAGGACCCCAATGAGAACCCGGGTCATCTGACACTAGACCTCGAACTCCACCAGAAGACTTCCACCAACCGCCAAGCACCTTGGTGGTTGGACGGAGAGGTCTGCCCCAGCCACATCCCTGCAGTAGAAACCATTGACATAAATAGAGATGGACAAACCAAGCCTGTTACCTCGGGTTCCAACAAAATGAAGTCAATTCAGTCGCCATTTCTCCGCAGTATGGATATCTCCCGATTTCGCCATTTTGGGACCAAACGACATTTGAAAGCAGTGATTGGTCTGAGAAGCTGTCAATCAAATACTTCAAACGTTTAGGGTGGGGACAGTAGGCACCAAATGTTCTTACTGAGGCATCTGATTGGCCAGTTTTCTAACTTGAATAACTTGCGAGAAAAAAAAAAATAGGTTTAGATGAATATGTTAAAAAGAAACGCCAGAGCAAGAATGGTTATTGTGACAAACAGAATGGCTGTTTATTTCTCAATAGAAGTCTATGGGATTTTGGCTTTCTGGGACCAGCGGATACTTCCTGTTTGGAACGCGAGGGGGGAGGGGCTGATCAGTCCAGTTGTCTCTATGTACTGTCTATGAGAAACACTTCCCCGGCAGTCCAGGGATCACCCCCCTTCCCTCCAGCCCACTCCCCACACCACAACCGCCAGCCCACAGGCACTAACGTTATGCCGACCTGCTCAGGATGTAGCTGGGATAGGCTCCAGCAACCCCTTGAGCCCCGAAAATGTATGGATAGACAATACAAAGGCTAAAAAGTTTTATTCAAAATGTGAGCTATCATATAAGTCCATAGCAACCATAGTGACTCATTAATGTGTCTGACAATTTATGTGTCTCCATGTCAAAGACAATTTCCATCTTTCATTGACAACCAATGATTAAGCGCCCCCATGTACACGATTGTTGAAGGAGCCGTCTCTGTGTTTACCTTTGAACCAAGAACTGTGGATTAGTCAGGTGATGATATAAGTTCAACCATTACACATACAGCTAAAGTTAACCTGTTTTTTTCTAAGAGTCGATGAGTCGGCGCGACAAACAAACCTAACTACCATCAAACCTCAACCAGTAAGACTGATGCAGAACATTCAACGGTCATAAGTCAACCGACCGATCTCAATCCATTTGTTATCCATTTTCGAATAAATTAAAATAAAAATTAGGTTTCTAACAATATAAAACTGGTTCATTTCTCAATAAAGAGCTCCTTCATCCAGGTGACTATGTCTTGAAGTTGAGTCATCTTTGACTTATTTTCTTCCTGAGAAGACAATAAGTCTAGATGAATCAACGTCGGGACACACCTCGTTCAGTCGTCATGACTTTACCCTTCATCCACTCAGATGTGACAATGTTTACAAGAAAAAAACTACATTTGTTTTTGTTGTAAAGTTAAATTTACATTTTAACATGTAGTTCCTGTCCTACAAGTCCTCTGGTGGTTACTCTGTGAACTGACTTGGCTCCATTCAAAGCAAATAAGAAAAATGAATGTTTCCGCTCTTGTTTGAGACTACATTTTGTTTCCTTATACAGTTTTCTTTGTTTGGCAGATGTGAATGTTTATTTTAAATAACAGAAGTCTGAATGAACCCAAACACAAACCTGAGCTCTAAAAATGAGAGGAAAATACACTGTAAAAAGAGAAACATTTGATCAGTTAAAAGAAGCTCTGTAATGTGTTACAATTAAAAATATTTGTTTTTATCAAATTAAATTAAAGTTGAGTAACTCATCATCCCAAAATTTTAATTTGATGAAATCAAAACATTTTAACTCACAGAATTTTTTTTTAATGTTTCACTTATTACAGCGTAAAAACAAAAAACTATCAAGTTTAATCGGAAGTGAATGACACAAGTTTTGTTGCCACGCCTCTAGTGGCAACTTAGTGAATTGATCAAACTACAAATACTTTTGTTTCTGGTGTAAAGACAGACTTTTTGTGTAGTTTTCTGTTAATCAAAAAACTCATATCATGTTTTAGAATAAAAAATATGTTTTAGCAACTTCAGGAACTTGAACCTGAAAAAGGTCAAGTGTTGGTGCAATTCCTCTTGAGGCAAAAGATTTAGCACAAAAACTATTTGATTACATTTTATCTGTTCATGGGGATTTTTATACATTTTATTGTGCTTCTAGATTTTTTAGATTATCGTATTTTCCAGAGTATAAGTCGCAGTTTTTTTCATAGCTTATTTGTGTTTTTTTTAAGACATAAATAGGCTCATATATTTGTTTTTTCCCCAGTAAAATCGGATGTCCTTTAGCGGTCGTTTCCTCTAACAACCACTAGGGGGTGCTGCATCTGAAGTATTTGCTGCAGACAGCAGGAGAAGAAGTGTCGTCCAAAACAAACAAGGAAGAGAATCTGATCGTTTTTCTCTTAAACTTTGATCGTTTTCTTATTCAGATCAAAAGATTAGTATCTTAGAGCGACTTATACTCCGGAAAATACGGTAACTAATAATAATCTTCAGAATGACGAAAAAGCTGCCTTTAAAAGTTTTGTGACGACAGTAAAGAGCGGAGCTACAGGAAGGAGCGAGTGAGAGCAGAAGTGGTGAAGTGTCCCGGCCGACTCAACTCCAGCATTTCTACATCTTCACATGAGTCCAGCCCCAGTTTCATGTCTCCTTTCACAATGAGCAGCAGGACCAGGAAACGGCAAAGAATGACCAAACTTCCCGAAACGATCCCAGACTCAGCCCTGACTAATGCACCGCTACTCTGAAGTGTGTTTAACTGCTTGTGAAATACTTCACAGTATTGAAGTTGTGAAGCTTAACGAATCAGACGATTCTATGCCAGGTTTTTATTCATTTCCTGTTAGTATTTACACCTAAGTTTTTATGACAATGATTCACATAATTAAAAATTCAGAAAAATAAACTGATTTTATTAGAAATATATTAAACTGTTACTCTTAAATTCCCTCTCCTCATTATCTAAAGCAAAATTTATTGCGTTTAATTTAAGATTTTCTTTGATTTTTGCTTTTAAAAAACTGAATTTATGCTTTATTTTGGATAAATGCAATTCAAACTAGAATATTAACTAATTAAAATTAAAATTAATATTAACCATTTTTATAAAATAAATTATTATATATGTTTATTTTTTACTTTATGTTTATTTATTGTATTTTATTGACCATTTTTAGGCAGTCGTCCACCTTAAATGGTGAAAAACTTTGGGTTATCAAAGTTTTCTCAAATATATCTCCAACAGTAATAATCAGAATAGCATCAGAATTGTATTTTTAATGAAATTATCCAACTAATGATTTTCAAAGGAGTCAGAATCCACCTCAGTGTTCCTCTTTGAGCTCAAAGTCCAGACAGAGACGGTTTGTTTTTGTCTGCATGAAGCTAAAGAAGAAAAAGATGTTTGCTGAAGATTAGAAGTTTTGTGTGGATGGAGTCGTTTCTGAACGCAGACCAGCATGAAAAGCTTTTAATCACTTTTGCTCGAACATGAAGGACGAACCAGCAGAAGCCAAGTCATCATGTTTTCAGTTTTAATCTTCTCTTACCGAGGCTGTTGGAGGCCAAAGCGTTCATGTTTGTTAAGAAATAAATACAGATGTGAGAAAAAAGCTGAGAGAAAAAAGGCTTCAAATGTGGAAGAGTTGCTCGGAAACAGGAAAAAAAAGAAAAATTTACAGATGAAATTTAATATTTTGGACACAAACTGGTCTAAAACGGACGTGAAGAATCAATATTCCAACATTTTGTGACTTTAGAGGAACAAAGAGGATAAGTTAAACTCAGGAATGACCTGCTGACCTCAATGACTCCAAAAGCACAACTAGGGATCATCCAGGTGATCATAAAGAAGCAGAAAAACATCGAAGAGACGTTTCAGTGAAAGCCACTGATGAGCAAAAAAGTCCACAGAAACTGGTCTCACATTTCCAAAAAAAATCCACATTCATTTTGTGTTTTTATTTATCAAAATTAATTTCAAACATGTTAATAGTAAAGCATTTGCAATATGGATATTGGAAAGTGCCTAGAAGGGCCGGGCGGCCGCCTAGGGCACCATCTGCTGAAAGGGGGAGCCAAATTGCAATTCATTTTTATTTATTTCATTTTAAAGTTAAACACACAACTAATTTCGTGTAAAAATGTTTTTAAAAAAAGGTGTTGTTGGATTTTGAACTAATTCAGAAAAGCGAATTTGACCTGAAAAATGGACTGATCTCATGGATCAAACTTCACAGCAGCAGAAAAAGCTGCTGACCGAAGCTTTCCTTGGTTTATTATGCAGGATTTTTTTATCAATAATGTCCAGCAGCTTAAGCAACATTCAATTTTCCTTTTTTCATTCATTCATGTACACTCTGACTACAGTGACATGGATTCACAACAGTAAAGAAAAGAAGAAATTTACCCCAAAACAACTTTAAATAAAGTTATTAAGAATGAAAATGGTTAATTTAGTTTTAAAAATTTTCAAAACATCAAATTTATTTTAAAAAAATGATTATTTACAAATATGTAATTAATGTGAGTCATTAATAAGGATTTAGTTCACCTTAAAAATCAGTCATGAACTAAAAATGTGTGAATAAATAAATAACAATTGTAATTTATTACAACTAACTGATGCCAAAATGCTTCAGAACCAAATTATTTAACTATATGTATATATATTCATTAGATTTACTTCCTTGGGTCACTTTTGGTTCTCCTTAAATATTAGCCTACCACAAACTGTTTAAATAATTACAACTTTACAAAAATGTAAAGATTTTTTTACTTTTTCAAATTCTCTTTTTTAAACGTAGTTGGCATTAAAGCCAATAGAAGTACCGCAAATCCATTTTATCCCACAAAAAAATAAAAATCAATCATTTAAGGTTCAATTCTGAACAAAAACAAAAGTGATAGAAAATCCAGCATCCGATTGGACTGGTTTGTGTTTGTGCATAAACAGCTCCAGAAAAGTGTGTATGAAACCAAACATGAGAGGATCTGGAGCTCAGGGGGGGAGGCTGTGATTGATGCCCGCCGCGTAGAAAAACATCCACAACAATGTAAATCATCTGCCCGGCTGCATAATTCAGCAGCTCCGAGGCTCATGAATCACATCAGAGATAAGTCGACAAACTGCAAAACACAATTGTTCTCTAACAATGTATTTAATAAAACATAAAATCAACTAAAGTGGAGTTTTTTTCCTTATATCTATCCTCTGGAGGATTTAGTGACCACAGAAAAGCCACTGTGAGGCAAAAATATAGAAATTCCTGAAAAAGTTCCCCTTTTTTTGTTAAAAAGTCATGTCTGACTCATGGAGACGAGGATCCTGATTCTGTGTCACCTCCGAGTCTCCTGAGAGCTGTCGGGCCTCAAAATGAAGAGTCACAATTAAAGGTGTGATCAAAAACATCATCAAAGCAAACAGGCGGCAGCCATCGGCGGCGTGTGGCGTGACGTGTGGAAACGGAAACCGGCAGCGGCGCTGGAAACATGCATGGAGGGGGGCGTGTTTTTGAAAGCAGAGCGTGTGATTTCAGCCTCGAAGTCATTCAAGATCACACAAACTCTGAACCTCTCGTTGTTTTTTTAACTTCCTAACTTGATTTAGGAAGAGATAGGAAGATATTATGGAACAAGGTTGAAAATATGAATAAAAACACAGTTATGTAATAGAATCATGGAGACATTCACAGTTTATTAAGATTAATAAATGAAGAGTAGAGCTGCAATAAACGATTATTTTTATAGTCGACTAATCAGATTGTTCGTTAACTGGATGTAAAACGCACATTTTAACCATCATTAGCTTTAAGCTTACAGGGTTTAAGTTATATGCTAACTTGAAAAAATGGTTTAGCACAAAGGTCTGCAACCTTTGCAAAACTTTAGTAAAAACTTTGGTCTTTTATGAGTTAAAAACACATTTTATCTTATTGTGCTGCACTATATTGGCTACTAGCTGCTCAGATCTGCACTGAGGCGTTCCTGTTTGGCACAGGGCGTCTTTTATTTTGAAAATAAGTCAAAATTAAATGAATCACATTTTGAGTTTCTTTTTATATTTTTGCTTTTGTTTGGCCCTCAAAATAGACATAATTCATTTTAATTATTAAAAAAAGAAGAAGTTCATGAATGCAAATCCAAATTTCTTAAAGGCTAAAGTAAGACCATGCAGCTCCTTCTAGGTTTAGATCAGTGGCTCTTTTACTGTTAAAGGTTGCTGACTCCTGTTCTAGCATCATTGTGTTTTGAATGGTGCAACACTGTGAGATGTTTCTAGAGTTCAAACATCTGAACGTTTGGCAAAGTTTCACGTCAACCAATCAGGAACTCCTGAGCTATTTATTTTATTATTATGGGGATAATTGTAAAAAGTTACAATAATTATCAAATGTTACGTTCATAGCGCCCTCGGAAACGTGCATTCAAGTGAAATTAAATGTAAAGATTGATTTGATTTCCAATGAAAAGTCTATGCACACGCACGTTTCAGGTTCAATACTCCAGCGTTACTCCAGTCCTCCAATACTCCAGCGTTCACGCTTCGCTAAGCATATTTTTAAGTCAGTTTTGGGCTTTACGTACAAAATGTCTCTTGAAACTAAAAGCAGTTGAACTTTGACAAATCAGAGAATCGGATTTGGTAGTGACGAATTGTTAGTGCCTTTTTTTATTCCTGGTCAATACAAAATTGATCATAAAGGATAAATGCCCGGCCAAAAATATACGAAATGAAGTCTTTTATGTACTGGAATTAGGGCTGCCACGATTAGTCGACTAATCGACTATTAAGATAGTCAACAACTAATTTAATAGTCGATTAGTCGTTACTTTATTATATATGTAGTAAAGTTGAAAGATATAATGACGTTATGCTAGCTTTTTGACTATTTTTACATTTATAAAGGTTTATTAAGCTAGTTTGGAGTTAAGCTAACATTTCAGCTACATGCTAGATATATTGGCTAATTAAGGCTTGAGTTCTTTAGGCTATTTTTGGAGTTTAGCTAACATTTCAGCTACATGCTAGATATTTTGGCTAATTTAGGTTTATTTTGTTTTTTTTAGGTTATTTTGAAGTTTAGCTAATATTTCAGCTACATGCAAGCTATTTTGGCTAATTGAGGCTCTTTTTTTGTTTTTTGGGGCTATTTTGGTGTTTAGCTAATATTCAGTTTAGCTAATATTTAGGCTTTTGTTTAGGCTAATTTGGCATTTAACTGATATTTTAGCTGGCTATTAGCTTCAGAGGTTTCAGATATTAACTTCAGCATATTCAGTTATCAATTTCAGCATCTTCAGCGGCCAAATTCAGCTTACAGCATTCGCACTATTATTATAGCAGGTAATGCTATATATCTAGTTTTCAGTTAGTTAGCTAATGATGATTAAGACGTGTGCTTTACATCCAGTTTGCGCATGACACGATTAGTCAACTAGTTGGAAAAAATAATCAGTGATTCGTTGACTTTTAAAATAATCGTTTGTGGCAGCACTAATTGGAATAGAGCTCTAAAAGACATTCCTGGAGCTAGATTTGCAGCGTGTCTGAGTATATGCTCTAGTATCAGGTAGCGACAGTCCAGTGTGAACAGCATCTGCTAAGAACGCATTTAAGAAGTCCTGTTTAGCACATTCTTGAACTCACATCACTTGCCGTTATGTATGTAGCGTTACAGCTTGATGGGTAAGCATCTCAGAAAGCAGCATTCACAGAATATTAAGAAAAACTGTGAACTTTTGTTGTTTTTCTGTGATCTGACCTTTAAAAGTTATCAAAAGTTATTTTTATTACAGGTTTAAACTGCAATTTTTAAAGGAAAAATCATTTCTGCTCAGCATCAAACATCAGTCAAACCCATCTCTGCTTCTGTAGTTCAGGGGTTTTTACTTTGGTCTGGTCTCAGACTCTCATCAACCGAGTAAACTTGGGTTCTTAAAGCCCAGCTCAGGTTAAGCTGATTACAGTTCATGACTGTGTTTGCTGCATCACATCATCCCTGCAGGATACATCTGCTGAATGAAGTTTCTCTGCTTCTGACGGAAAGCGTCAAACGCTCCAGCTCGCGCTGACAGCTGCTGTCACCAGCTCTTTCAGCATCACACAGGCATCATCTCCAGACTTTCGGGGCTCGTGTCAATCGGATGCGATCCGTGTGTCAAAACTGTAAAGAACAATGGCGTCCCTTTGTTCTCCGGTACCCTGTTGTGCAGTTAAAAGGAGACTGCAAACAAAAGCAGCTGAAATAAGCCTCCAGAAGTGAGGGGCTCATATCCTTGTAGAGGTGGGGGGCTGATATTGCTCCCCTGCTTTGAAAAGATCCAGAGCAGGAAGTCCCCACCTCTCCTTCTGGGAGCTGGTGGATGTGGAGTGGGAAGTCTTTGTCGGAAAAAAGGAGCGATCTATTGGTGTATTTTGTGATTGTTGCTCATAATCTTTCATCAGTGTAGATTTGAGCTGCCAGACACGGTTATTTTAATAGTCGGCTAATCATCGATTATTTTTTCAGATTAGTTGACTAATGGGGTCATGCTCAAACTGGATGTAAAGCACACATCTTAACTATCATTAGCTGTAAACTAACTAAAAATGAGATCTGTAACATTACGTGTAATAATTCTAGTGTGAATGCTGCAAGATGCTAGTGCTGAAAGCTGAAGATGCTGAAGCTAATAGCTGAAATCACTGAGGCTGATAGCCAGCTAAAATATTAGTTAAATCTGAT
>NC_050534.1:18475492-18476608 GCF_002922805.2 Oryzias melastigma | reverse complement strand
TGCTTTTATAACTTTCAACTTTGCTACACTCTGACTCCATATAATATAAAGTAACGACTAATCGACTGTTAAATTAGAAATAATAATCCATCGCCTCCCTTGTCCTGTGTTCAAGGGCCCGTTTCAAGAAGCAGGTTTATTAAATTTAGAGTCTAAACCTGAACTAAGAGTTCACTGACTCAAAGTTTGCAAACTCAGAGTTTTCGGTTCAGAACAGCTGAAAAGAGTTGATTCAATCAACTCTGAGTTGTTGGAACCAGAATCAGGTGCAAGCGTCGCAACCATAAAAAAAAGCCCTGATCAATGGAGCAAAGACAGCACGATTCACCATGGCAACGGGAACAAACACTATTAGGGCTTCATACTTCCGGCAACAGAAATTGATAAGTTCCTACAAGCATATGCCGACTACGAGCACATTTTCCACAGGAAAAGCAACACAGCTGCAGCGGCAAAACAGAGAGGAAAAATATCTTAGAGTTAAGAGTTAATGCATACGTCTACATTTCAATAATTTCAATTCAGTATAAGAACTAAACAATGTCAGGAAGGTCATTCTGTCACTTGTTAAGTAAGGAATGTTTTTGATCTGTTAATAATTTAACCAGTAATCTCCGTGATTTCATGAATGACCGTTTTTCATAAGTTATCTCCGTTTCTGAAACCGGAAGCTCAGAGTTTTCCTTAATTTGGAGTTAACAAACTCAGAGTTTTCATCAATTTGAGTTACCAAACTCAGTTTTTCTTAATTTGGAGTCAACAAACTCAGTTTTTCTGAATTTGGAGTTAACAAAGTCAAACTTTTCCGAAATTTAGAGTTAACAAACTCAGAGTTTTCGTGAATTTGGAGTTAACAAACTGAGAGTTTTCCTGAATTTGGAGTTAACAAACTCAGTTTTCCTTAATTTGGAGTTAACAAACTCAGAGTTTTCCTTAATTTTGAGTCAACAAACTCGGAGTTTTCCTGAATTTGGAATTAAGAAACTCAGAGTTCTCCTGAATTTGGAGTTAACAAACTCAGACTTCCTTAATTTGGAGTTAACAAACTCAGTTTCAACAAAACCTGCTTCTTGAAACGGGCCCCAGATGTACCAGCTTTGAGGTATGAGCTAAGAG
>NC_050534.1:18452263-18475421 GCF_002922805.2 Oryzias melastigma | reverse complement strand
TTTCTCATGAACATGTCTCAAGTTTCCGGTCTGTTTTGCTTAATTAGCCATTTAACACCTGAGGCGTCATTGATGACGCTTAAACACAAAATCTTTAACGTACTGTAACTTTTCAACCATTCGCGCTGCTTTTCTCCTTCAAAATCTACTGGAATGACGTTGATCATGTTAACGGTTGAAAAGTTACAATAAATAAAATAAACACTGAAGCTCTGGTGTTGAAGCTGTCTTGACAATTGAAGTCTTGACCTTCGTCCTGCTGAAGACCACCAGCATCGATAGGAGAAAATTGAAGCAACAAGTTTGAAAGAATCTCTAGAGTCAAAGACGCCTCAAAGACATTTTTATCTCAACCACATGCAGATCAGATTAGCCACAGACTTTTCAAGCGAGAATAAACGATCAGGAATTATCAACTTTCCGTCTGTTTGCTGTGGCTAAATCCTAATCTTAATGACCAGTCGATAAGCTGGATTGTTAATTAAGCAGAGCGGCGTGGTAATTACATCTCTGAGGGACCTGAGCCAACGCCGTTCCAGCTCTACCTCCTCCGGCTGACACGACGACCTGAGTCTTTCTCCTGTGCCGGTCTCCATCATCACATTAGAAATGTATCTCTCACAGTTCTCCTGTCATCTCATCCGGGCCTGGTGCATGCTGGGAGGATGGCACAAACCTAATAAAACCCCCAAAATTCAGCGCCGGTCTCGGTTGTGTGCTTTGGATTCCAGTCAAATCAGCCAGAAGCATATGAAATAAAAATCATTGTTATGGACGGCAGACTGGAAGTGGATGCGGCTCATAAAATCTGTCTTGGCCTTAAAATAACTTCACAATCACCACGCGCTGCGGAAACTGTTAGCAGGAGTGTGGGCACAGCCTTTGGCCTGATGAAATTACCAGGAAATAAAAATCCATCAAAAGCAGCTCGCCTGCCCGGGTGCTTCAGCTCCACCAGAGAGACGACAATCTGTCAGCTAATGTGCGAGTCCCCCAGAAAATAATAACAGAACGGACGCCGAGCGGCTCTGCCAGACTCACGCCGTTATGAGCCGGGCTTATTAAAACCCACAGCGGAAAACAAATATGCAAACACAGCTCAGAGAGCACAATAAAAGATGGTGTGAACGAGGACCGGAACAGACGCCACGCGGATAATTTGATGGCTTGACCGCGGCAGGCGATGCTGTTGCAGCCTGTTGTGTCATGTGACCTGCCCGAGTTGTACCGGCTCCTCCGGGAAGGTCACGGCGAATGACAGGCGTAATCAGATACAATTAAGTCACTCAGGACAATATTAAAGGACTCCCTGGCAGTTTTGGGAGCGGATGTCTGAAGATAATTTATGAAGACGAATGAGGGAAGTCTCACTCGGATACATTTGACTGGGAGATCTGTGAATAAATAACACTGCAATGTTGGGTTGTGCAACAAACGAAACACGCTTTGACTAAAAAAATGAAATCTGTCCAGTCCTTAAACTCCCTTTGACCTTACAGAGTGACGCAATAGTTATGTTTTCATTACAAACACATTCTCATCCCCAACTCGTCATATACTGACGTTTGGTTTAGGACCCCTCCACGTCAAAAATGTATGTTTTGGGTGTCCCCAACTCATTGTTTTTTGATGTGCTGGCTGTTCCAGTTGAATAAGGGCTCCCCGACCTCCGGGTCGCAAACCGGTACCAGTATGCGTACCACACCGCTACTCTAACCATAGCCCTAACCTGGTACTGAATGTGTGCGGTGCCAGGCCGGAACCAGCACTGGTTTACAGTACTAGTTTGCAGTACTGGTTCAGTACCGGTACTACAAACATACACTACCAAAAGTGGTACCGATTTGAAGACTAGGTTAGATATAGGGTACCGGGTAAGGGTTAGGGTACCGGTACTACGCTTGTAAGCTACCAGAAGTTGTACCGATTTGCGGAACAAGTTAGGTTTAAGGTTCTGGGTCAGGGTTAGGGTACCAGTACTATGCCCATACGCTACCAGACGTTGTATCGGTTTGCGGACCAGTTTAGATTTAAGGTACCCCGTCAGGGTTAGGGTACCGGTACTACGCTTGTATGCTACCAGACGTTGTATCGGTTAGTGGAACAAGTTAGGTTCAGGGTACTGGGTCAGGGTTAGGGCACCAGTACCAGCTGCATCCAAAAGACCGGTCCCTGTCCAACAAAACCCCTGGACTCCTGATTTTACTGGAACAGCCAGCACGTCAAAAAGTGACGTGGAGGGGTCTTTAGCCAATCTTCAATATGTAACAATTCAGGAATGAGAATGTGTTGTCATTACTGTCAGGAGTCAGAGTTCTGTCTCCCCCTCTGGTCACCGGTGGGAGCCATCTCCAGAGTACTGAAGACACTTCATCTCCCAGCAACCTCAGCGCACACTCCCCAGATGCCGCTCAGCTGACTCCTATTCCTCCATCACCCACAGAGCATTTAAGCACTGCTTAGAGCATCACTCAGTGCGAAGTATTGTTTGTGCCACTCTGCCTGCATTGCTGAGCATTTCTATCTGGACCTGATCTTTTGTTTTCTAATCCTGCTTTATCTCTGATTGCCGTCTGCCCTGACCCTTGCCTGGACTCTGACTATCTAGTCTCTTCTTTGATGATCCGATCCTCGTGATTGACTTCTCCCCATCTGACCCTGATTTAACATTGTGGACCTTTAGCTGTGCTTCATTCCTGTCTGAACTAATAAACCTGCTGTACATGGAACCAGCTGTCTGTCCGGTTGTATGTGCAGTTTTGCAATCACACTTTTTCCATTAAATCATAATTATGCAATAAACTCAAACCAGCTCATGTGACAAGTCCTTCAAAAACACGGATTTGAACAATACTTTACTGCAGATACATTCCAATATATACCACAGCACTAGCGTTCACCATCATCTATCAAAGGAGACGTCAGCGTCTTATTGAGCAGTAAGCTACGTGGGAGCGTCTATGGATGAAGATATTTTGGGAAATGATGGTTGATGATTTTACAGAGGAGCTGAGAATACAACAATTCTGCATGACAAGCTCAACTGTTCATGAGCTGTAATACTGTGGGACCAGGGCCGGTCCTGGTCATAGGCGACCTTGGCGGCTGCCTAGGGCACCATCTGCTGGAATGAGCCACTTTTCTCCTTCAAAATCTGCTGTAATTGCGTTGATCGTGTTAACAATTAATAAAAAATGACATTAAGTCAAAGAACATAAGTACAATATAAACATGAATCCCCCTATTTATTAGAGATTGTTTTATTCGTGAATTGATTGTGGTTTTTTTAAGTTTTGGAAGAAAAATTGTCCCTTCTGGATGAGGTTATCTCCAAATAAGTTCCAGCATAGCCATTTTTAAATGCTGTGGTGGTCTAGCTAGGACACTGAATGGTAGATCTAAAACTTTAGAGATGTATTTGAAGCTCTGAAGACTAATAAATGCAACATCTTGCTTCAGAAGAGTACTTTGTTTTGTATGTGTTCTTGTAGGCATGGTGGTCATTTCTCCCAAACTCTTACCAAGACTCAGTGTTATGTCCTGCTCCTACTGCTAGATCTTTTTCCACCCAGTCCTTCTGCTCACCTGGCAGGTGTGGCCAATTTGCCTTAATTGGCCTTACCAAGGCAGGCCTCACCAAGGCAGGCAGGGAGCAGAGCAGCAGGTTGAGGAGCTGGTTGGGGTTTAGCTGGTGTGGTCCTGGTTTGTTTTGGTCTCTTTTACCCCTTTTGTCCTCAGCAGTCTTATACTGCTGGGTTTTGTTATTTTAGTTTGGGGTTGGTAGTCTTGATTTTCTGGCTTTGTTTGTTTGTTTTCTTTAGGTAGTTTTGGTTAGGCAGCCATTAGCAGGGAGCTGCTGACTCCAACATTCTCAATGACTTATTTGATGTTTGGCCAAACTTCCAATTCCCTTTGGTCTGTCTTTTTGTTTGAACCAGCACACAAATTATTTCAGTTTGTTCTTTCATTCCAGGACATGTTTTTAGTTTATTTAATAAACAGTGTTCTTTTACCCATCATGTCCAGTTTTTAAAGTTAGGGTCCCCGTTTGGTATTTATCCCCTAGACTGTGGGCCGGTTTGCCTATTGGGAACGTAACAGTTTGTGCGTCTTTTCCGCCAAATTCACCCCAGAAACAAACAGTTTCCAAAACCAAGAAAATCGGACATAAAATCTTGTGAATTAATTTAAACTCTGCTGATTAGTCAACGAAAAGCATCAGTCAAAGTGGCGTAGATTTGATGGTTCTGGTCTGCAGCTAGAGCCGTTCCACAGGTGACAACGCACTCCTCATAAAGCAGGAACAACCTTCAGCTTGTGATGGATTTATCTTCCAAAAAACCAAGCAAACGGTCAAGAAAACTCCAACTTCCTGAAATATCTAGAAGCCACATTTCAAAATCTCTGATATCACAGAACAGAGGCGTTCTGGAAGCCTCCTCTGCACCCTGGAAAACAATGTGGAGGACGTTCACAGAGAAAGCAGCAGCTTCTAGGATCATTTTCATAGAAAAGCAACCGTCTGAAACGCTATCATCCATGCAGAGGAAGTTGTAAAGCGAAGACACGGAAGCAATTCAGGTTAAAATCAAAGATATTTCATGTTTTTTGGGGTTTTTTTATGCAAAAGAAGACCAAAAACTGAGGAAGAATTTGGATTTCCCCCTGAATACTTTATAAATGAGATTTCATGTGTATTTCTAAGGAAATTCTTCCTCCTTCCTGCATGTCCTCGTTTGGCTCCCAGTCGGAGGATTTGAAGTCCCTTCTGCTTTATAGTTTGAGCCAGCTCATTCTTCTGGAAAAGAGGGCCAGCCCACCCACACCTCTACGGAGTGACACAGCAACACAAAACATAAACAGGAATCTTTTTTTGCAGAACCACTGCATGAAAAAGAACGCGCCTGTCAGAAACGCGCCCCATCCACGCCGGGATGGCGGGAGAAAGGAAAGCAACAGAGGATGGAATTTGTTTGATCTGTTTTTAGGAGACTTTGACTGATTTTAAGCCTGTCAACACGCAGCGTAATCACAGCTCTGAAACGCTTTAGCAGCGTGGAACAGTGTCTGAATCAGGGGTCTGAACCTGCAGCTCTGGAGCCACGTTATGAGAAAAATACAAAGGTTTTTCATTTTAAAAAGTAACTTTAAAGTAAAAAAATAAGTTTCTGACAGATTTTTGTGCCACAGAAGATCAATTGAAGTGGTAGAACAGCCAGAATTAAAATAGATTTTCAATTTTTGAACACATTTGAGGATTTTAGGTGCAACATATGGTTCAAAATTTGCATTTAAAGTCATTTAATTAGCTATAATTTCATATTTTTTGTTAGATTTACACATTTCTAGCTGAGATGCATCATAAAATGTTAAATTATTGTTAGTTTTTTAATCACTGCTGATATTACACTATAAATGAGATAAAAGAGATGATCTAGTGGCACAGGGGGTCTTTTATTTTGAAAGGAATGCAAGTTGTAAATTATCACATAATTGGACAAAAAAATGCTATTTGTGTGAATGTTTAGTAAGTATTCACACGATAGTGATTCTCCTGCTACTTTCTGTACATTTTGCATCAAGTAGAAACTCAATCACTTTTAGAGATTTTAGCAATTTTGCTATCAAAACGTTCAGCTCGTTCAGAAGAGTTTAGCTCTTTTTTTTTAGCAACATGCTAACGTTTTTGGCTAAATTATTAACTAGTGAAGTTTTTATAGGCTAATTTAGAGTTTTGCTTCTATTTTAGCCACAGAATAATTTAGTTTACTGGGGAATTTGAGGCTATTTTGGAGTTTAGCTAGTATTTAAGCAACAAGCTAGCTTTTTTAAAGATAATTTCACATCTTCTAAAGTTTTTTGGGCTAATTTGGAGTTTAGCTAGTAGCCTATTTAAGCAACATGATAACGTTTTTGGTTAATTTGGCATCTACTCGGGGGTTTTTTGGGCTAATTTGGAGTTTAGATAATATTTAAGCAACACACTACGTATTTTTTTTGCAAATGTTGCATGTATTAGAGATTTTAAGCCATTTTACTATACATTTTTTTCAGAAAATGAGATTAACTTTAGCGCTCTTTCATAGTTCTTTCCAGTCTTTTAGCAAATGTTACATTTTGCAAATAGCTTTTGCCTTTTTAGCAAATCATTTCAGCAATTAAAGTAAATTGCATCACCATTTTCAGCAAAAAGCTTCAGCATCTTCAGCGACTACTTTCAGCAAATAAGCATTCACACTAACATTGTCGCAGGTAATGCGACTTTTCTACTTTCTCTTAGTTTTGTGTTTTCTATTTTTGAACATATTTGAGGATTTTAGATGCAACTTATGGTTCAAAACTTGCATTCAGAGTAATTTAATTAGCTCTAATTTCATATTTGGTTGGTAGATTTACTCATTTCTAGCTGAGATGCATCATAAAATGTCAAATAAATGCCATTTTTAGTCACTGCTGATATTACATTAAACATGAGATAAAAAGAGATGATCTTGTGGCACAGGGTGTCTTTTATTTTGAAAGGACAGCATGGAAACTTCTGCAAAAAGTTATAAATGAACACATATTTGAAAAAATGCGATTTCTCGTAGTTTTTGTGTTTTATTTATGCCAAAAACTAATATTCGTCTATATTTATCATAAATAAAATGTAAAATATCAGTTTCTTGTTTTTCTGTAAGACTTTGTGGCTTCTAAATGTTGCAGACCCCTGATTTAAACCAATCCAGATCAACAAGTTCAAAGATTTTCAATCACTTTCTTTAACAAATCAAAGCGGCTCGACTCACCGCTGGAGTTCTTGCCACAGAT
The DNA here is from genome assembly GCF_002922805.2 of Oryzias melastigma. Classification (NCBI taxonomy): domain Eukaryota; kingdom Metazoa; phylum Chordata; class Actinopteri; order Beloniformes; family Adrianichthyidae; genus Oryzias; species Oryzias melastigma. The sequence continues at coordinate 18,468,611 of NC_050534.1, read as the reverse complement.
GAGGTGCTGGTAGGGCTGCAGCAGACCCCAGATCTCCGAGTCGCTGTTGATCGCCTGCTCCATGGACTCCAGCGTGAACTTGGGGACCCCGTTGTCCCTCTCCACCAGCGCGCTGCGCAGCACGCGGCTGAACACCTCCCTGACCAGGCTCTCCATGCAGGCGGCCAGGTAGATGGCTGCGTGCTCGTGGATGCGCAGGGCCACCCGGCTGTCCACCATCCACCTGAAGAACTTGCCCACGGAGAAGACCAGCCCGCAGCGCGCGGACTTGCCCCGGCTGAACTTGTCGCCGGTGCTCATGTTGTAGAGCGACAGCGCGCTGAGAGCCGCCGTGATGCAGTTGACGGAGATGGTCCACGAGAGCACGATCTTCACGGCGCTTTGGATCTCGTGCTTGGTGCACTTGGCGTAGCGCAGGCTGAGCCGCTGCGCCTCGCGCGCCACGCGCACCAGCGCGCGGCTGATGAGCGCCGACAGGCGCGCCAGGAACTCCGGCGGCGGGTCGCCCACCATCAGCTCCTCGTCCTTCCTCAGCGCGCCCTCCACCTCGCCGAGGCTCCACGGCGCGTCCTCCAGCTCGGGCAGCTTGGCGCAGTGGCCCGCGCACTCCAGGATCTCCGTGTCCTCCGCCAGGACGGTGTTGACCGTGTCCAAACTGTTGTGTCTGCTGTGCATGGATTCCGTCAGATGCCAGCAGTTGCCCCCATGCGCGAAGGACGGATGCGTGTCGGAGCAGCACAGCGACACGCTAGACGACCTGACCGAGTCCGCGGCTCCACCATAACCAGAGTCAAGCGTTAAATCCTCCAGCGTCCTCACGACTGTGTTACCCTTGCCTGCCATAACTGCACCGCATACTGTTGGGTATGCGTGGTCTCCCAGTCAGTCAAACGCCACAAACTCGTCCGGATGTCTCCGACACTTTCTGCTGGCTCCAAAACAACTTACAAATCCAGTTTTCTCCTCCTCCGGCAGCCTGGATGTCCTCCAAATCCTCCACCCTACAACTTCATCTGCGTTCCTCCGAGAGCGCACAAACCTTCCGCGCTCTCTGCAACAAGCGCAGCGCAGGCAGGGCTCCGGCGGAGAGGAGGAGCCTGCGCGCTGCGGGGCCGCGCGACACCAATCCGCGCCTCAGTCAGCTGTGACTGACAGGAGGGAAGGACCCGCAGCAGAAAGTGGCGGGTGCGGGGAAACACGAGCGCACAGCTGGAGACGCGCGAGCGTTCCTCCATGCGGGGTTTTGTCTTGACGCAGACTCCTCTGGTGCGTTCTGCGGGTTTGTGCGCAAAAATCCAACCATCAGCATCCCCTCATCATAAAATCACTCCATCTTTAAGTCAATTACTCCATAAGGTGACTTAACCGAACTGAGCTGAATCCAGAGGACGCTCTTGGAACAGTTGGTGGAATGATGATTCATGCGTTCTGCTGGGGCGCACCAACCATCTGCCCGCGCCTCGCGCCACAGGCTTCACATTTTCTTTACATGACGCTGCGAAATACATGATTCGTGGAGGATCAGAGCCTTTGTTTTATAAGAACTTATATTTTCTGGCTCCAAAGCCCGCGCGGGTGGGTTTAGAAATTGAGTTTCTTTCTCTGAATCCAAACTCAAAAGTGCGTCGTGTTCTCCACAGCTGAGCGCGCGCGCGTCTTGCTGCCTCGCGCAGGTGAGAGCGGTGGAGGTGGACTGCTGCTGTCGGAAGTGTTCAGGAGCTGGCCCTCTCTTATCAAACCTTGGTTGCCTGGTAACAGTGAAATTATCGTGATTTCTTCGGCTGGATGATAGTAGTTAGAGCGCGTTGGAGCAGAATGGAAGAGCCCTGCCATGAAACCTGAGTCATTCTCTACAGGCAGGATTTCTTCATTTTGTTCAGGGCTGTTTTTTAATCCACTTTAATCTCTCATAACTCATGTGTTTACAAGTAATTAAGTTTAAAACAAGTTCCACGAATGAAAAACCTGTAGAAAATCAAACAAAAGCAGCAAAAATATTCATAATTTTAGTCAAGTATGGAAGGCAAAATATGTTGCACTTTCAAAATGTGATTAATTAATTTAATTTGTTATAAGCTTATGAAGTTAAGTTTACAATGTTTTTGTTAATCTTGAATAGCAGTAATAGCAGAATTCAAAAATAAGAAATAGAAAATAGTAAATAAATTATATTTTAGAAAATTGACCAAATTTGACCCTTTTTTGGACATTGTTTAGGGTTGTTTTTTATCCACTATAACTTATTAAGTTTTAAACGGGTTCCACAAAATAAATATAATAAATTAATAAGACAAATAAAAACAACAAAAATATTCATAATGATAATCCCTATGGAAGGGAAAATGTGTCAAAATGTGATAATTGGATATGCAATTTAAAAATGTGTACGATTAATTTAATTTGTTCTAATATCATAAAGTTATTTGACATTTTTGTCCATCTTGAATACCAGTAATAACAGCATCCAAAAATATAAATAGTATTAAATATATATTTAAAAATATCAATTTTAGACCTTGTTTAGGGCTGTTCTTTTATCCATTTTAACTACTCATAACTCATATGTTCATAACTTATTAAGCTATGAAGTTTTAAACAAGTTTGACGAAACATAAAAAAATAAATAAGCGAAAAGAAACAAACAAGGGCAGCATTTAAAAAAATACAATTAAATAAAAACTGGTTATGGAAGGCAAAACATACCAGAATGTGATAATTGGATTTGCAATTTAAAAATGTGCACGATGACTTTAATTTGTGCAAAAACAGATCAAAACTAGAGGTTCAAGAACAAATGTATTTAGAGCTTTTTAAGTTCATTTGACGTTTTTGTTTTTCATTTTGGATAGCAGCAATAACAGTAACCAAAAATGTAAATACAAAAAAGTTAATTAAATAATTCATATAAATTCAACTATTGTTATTTTTTTAGAATTGGCTAAACTTGACCTCTTTTTTGGATTTGGGTTTTTAAGGTTAATTATATAAATCATTAAATAAATACATCACATTTTTAACTAGTTTACCCTGAAACGTTTTCAATCAATAATAGCAAAAGTTTTGTCATTCAAGTTTTGAAAGAATCCTTCAGTGGAAAGTGGAACTACTTATTCACATCTTTTCAATATGTTTTTCAAACCACATCTATTGTATATATATTTATGTCATCTGCAAATAAACATTTTTCTCTAAATTTTATTTTGTCATTTTTACATATAAAAACAAAAAAAAAAAAAAACGTTGAGGTAGAGCGGTCAGAAGATCACAAGTTTGGTCCCATCTTGTCCAGGACTGTTATTTATTCCACTGTAATTACTCGTAACTCACGTGTTTATAACTTATTAGGTTTTAAACAGGTTCCACAAAATAGAAACAGTAGTAAAACAAACAAAATCTTCATAATGATAATAATTTTTTTAAATACAAGTAAATGAAGACCTTATGGAAGGCAAAACATGCCAAAATGTGGTAATTGGATATGCAATTAAAATTAATTTAATTTGTGCAAAAAACTGTAGCAAACTACATTTATATTGTATATATTCATGCAATCTGCAGATAAACACACTTTTTTCTATATTCTTTTTTATTTACATTTTTACTTTTTTATGCAAACAAAAGAAAAACTGAGGTAGAGTGGTCCACCTCTGATCAGAAGCTCGCAAGTTCGATTCTCATCTTGTCCAGGACTGTTTTCTATCCACTTTATTTATTCATAACCCACATGTTTATATCTTAATACGTTTTAAACAAGTTCTAAAAAAAAAAACAGTAGAAAAGCAAACAAAATCAGCAAAGATGTTAAGAATGAGATAGTCATTTTTAAAAAATACAAGTAAATGAAGACTTCTATGGAAGGCAGATTGTGCCGAAATATGATAATTTGGAAATGCAATTAAAAAATATGCTAAATAAATTAAATTTGTTCTAATCTTTCAAAGTTATTTTGACATTTTTTGTTCATTTTGGATAGCAGCAATAACAGCAACCAAAAATACAAATAGAAGAAAGTTAATTAAACAACAAATATTTTTTTTAATGTGGCTAAATTTTCAAATTTTTTGGGATTTGGGTTCTCCAGGGTTAAATATATAAATCTTTAAATAAATAAATCACATTTTTAATTTGTGTGCTGTAACAAAAGCTTTTTTTCTAAATGATATTTTAGTTAAATTTGAACTTGTTTATACAAAGCAAAAAGGAAAAGAAGTGGTAAAGCGGCCCATGTCTGATCAGAGGATCGCAGGTTCAGTTCCCACAATGCCTGTGGGCAAGACACTGAACCCCATGTTGCTTCTGGTGATTGAACTGAGACAGCAGAGCTGCCATCAGTGTGTGAATGAGTGTGTGCATGTGACTGTAAAGCACTTTGGGCTGTTTAAGAAGGTAGTAAAACAGCAATATAACTATACATTATTTACAATACATAAAAAAACGAATAGACAAATGAAAGCAAAATAAAATAAGTCAATTTATAGGCAAACAAATTTTGTGAAACAATGCAAATATCGACATATTAAAAGTCTCCTTACATATAGAAAACCTGGAAAACATTCTAAGTAGAAGTAATAAGTATATAAGAGAGGGCCATACCAAACACACATGAAGGAGCCTTCGAGCTCAGCCACAGAGACACAGAAACACAGTGGAAACGGCTGTCATACAAACGCAGATCCCTGTACTGAGGTCACCACAAATTCACAAAAATATCCCCATTATGCTTTAACTTTACACTAATCCTTCCCAAAGGTGGGATTTTTAATTTAATTCCATTGTACTACAGAGTTACCGTGGGAGTTTTCTCTTTAATCCAGGTAAATAAAATAAATGTCCTGATAATAATATCTTACAAAGTCTTATCTGAAAGTTTGTTTGTAGAGTCAGTCCTATAAAAATAGTTTTTTTTGTGGGTTTTTTTTACATGTTCTTGTAGCATTTTTCTCTCGATGGAGGACATATATAAAGAAAATTCAAATGAAAACTGCATTTCTGAGTATTTCTTTATTCAAATAATTGTAAATCAGGAGCAGATGAAAATATAACATTAGAAAAAGAGTTTAACTGTGACATAGATAATGTTAGCTTGGGGTTGTGAGGGGCTATAAGCTACCAAGAGAGTATGTAAACAGAGCTCAGATATGGGTGACGGGAAGAGAGGCGGGGTTGCTCTGCGCCAACAATCAACTCAGAGGTCAATTTCTAACAAACTACTGCCACTCTGCAGAAACTATGTCCCATAAAACAACATTTTTTGGCTCAATCATAATCATAATTATAAGGTCATTTGAACAGTTTTACAATAGATGAAAAGAGGATTTGAGTGTCCTTTAAAGATAACACCAGTAGAAACTGACCTGGATCTTTGCATATTTTCAGGATCTGATTTCTTCTGTAACACAGACAGAATTTTTAGATTTTTTTGGGCAATTCAAGAAACAACATGTATGTCCCAGTGGATGATTTGTACTTGAGGTATAAAGGTAACTTATGTGAGTCTAAATTATTCAAAAAGTGTGATGTCCTGTGTTGTAAACACACATTTTATTTTGAAAATCTTTATAGCAGAAATGTAACTCTCCCTTAAACAGAAGATAGACTATGGCATTGACCTGCTCTTTAGGTCAAATGCTTGTCTGAACACAACAAAAAAACTTTAATTTAGAACATTTTTATTCACTGTCAAATATTAGTTTTCTACATATTTAGAATAAATTTGATTTAAAGCTTTAATTAATAATTACAAAGCTTGTGAGGTTTTTTCTGCCACATTTTCTGCCGTCCTGAAGGTTGGAGCTCTGCCACACTTTAACCATCTTCATGTTCTTCACTCGGAGCACAATGTGGTCAACCACACAAAACAAGCCGGAGCAAGGAACTGATGCATCCTCCAATGTGTAACCACATCTAACAGATGAATGTTTAAGAGATACATGTGTCAAGAAGACTTCCTCTGTTTTTGATTTGGAGACATGCAAGGGCAACTGATAAAATAACGCTGTAACAATTGATCGATTAATCAGTTTCTATTCTTATGATCCAAGAATTAATCGAATTGAATGCAATCAGCCCAAATCGTTCAAATATGAAATAAATCTAAAATTTATTGTTATTCAAAAATACCATTTGGAATAACTTTAGGCCATAGAATCAGATCATTATTAATAAGATTAATCAGATAAAAAGGAATCGTCACACCCCTATGATAAAACACAAAATTTTGTGTTAATAATTAAATTTTGTACATTTTTGGAAAAAATCAGAACCTGCTCCTGAGTCTCTATGAAGGATATGATCAAATGATGTAGATTTTGTCTGCATAATTAATTTTATTACATATATAATAAATACGTATTGCTTTTATCCAAATAGTCATGCGTAAAAAAGTAGTAATGATTTGAATTTTTCAATGATATATTTGTGTTTTTATATAATCTACTTCCATACTTGACATTAAAATATACATAGATATAGTTACTTCTAGCCTTCCACAAAAATAAATGATTTGTTTTATTTTGATGGGAGAAGCAGACTTTGTTATAATGGTGTAGCACTGCCTCCTGCTGGAAAACGGACGTTCCTACAGGAGACTGTTTATCCGTATCTTGCATAATTATGTCACTTTATATAAGATTGTTGTGACGCAGTTTGTACCTTATCAAACACCACGCAATCTGCAGAACATCCGATTTTACTCACTGCTGAATTCATATTCGTGACGGATGCTGCTGTTTTGGAACTTAAAATTATTATATTTGAATAAGAAACATTACAAATATAAAGAAAATAACTTTTAAAGCGTAAAATGAGTTAAATATAAAGAAAAAGTACAGGTGAGCAAAACACGTGTCTCATTGAAAATATAATAAAATTTTATTTTTTATTTAAAAAAATTATAATCTAATAATATTTGCACTAGAGTGTGTGTATATTAAGAAGTCAAGAAGAATCTGACGCTAATTGTTTAAATATTTAAGTTAACACAGTTTTTTCCGTTCTTCCCCTGATTCTGTGACGTCACTGCCTCTCCTCATAAGGCCAAAGAGAGCACGCTGCGAAAACGTGACCACGCCGAGCGAGCCACGCAGCGCGACGGACCAATCACCGCCGAGCTCGGACGTACGCACGTTGGCAGTTGGGGGGAGCGACTACCGTGGGAGCGGCTAGAGAGGCGGAGTTTCGACTCATTCTAGGGCAAGAAGGAGCGTTTTCAATTGCCGCGGTACCCCCTTACAAACTTCCACTTCAAAACAGACGAAAAGGAGTTTTTAGGAGAACCGAAAGGGATTGTTGGAGATTTTTCCTCCCGACCAGACGCGACTTGGACGATAAAAGTGACGGTTTCGTGTTTACATAACACGCTTTCCCGGTGTTGGCGGCGCGGAGTGCTCGGTCCTGCCACCGCAACCTCCCTCCAGGTCACAGGCCAGTTCATTGTTCCGTCATTCGTTTCGTTATCAGCTATAGAGTGAAAAACCTTAAGTCAGATTTGTGAAAATCCCGCATTTATCCATGAAATTGACATCGTTTGGAAAAACAAGTTATACAACAAGCCGGGCTGCCGCACGTCAGACCGCCAGGTCCTAAAGCCCGCCGGGTTGCACGTTGCTGCCAGTCCAAATGCTTCACCAATCAACGAGTTCTGCACTTTTCGACATTATGGAAACAATTCTGTTAGAGCAAGGCTAATATAGAAGTTGGACTCGAGATCTGAACTGAAATTTGTGTGTTTTGAGGACCTTTATCCCCCGTCATATATATCTGGTTTCCCCCCGTGGCCTTGGATTCACTCAAATATCACAGGAATCCGCCGGTAAATTGGAATTAACGTCGTCCGAGCACCACCGGAACCCCCCGATCTCATTCAAGAAGGCATAAAAAGGACTTGTCGGTTTGAGTGATGGTCATTAATACGATCCACTGGTTCAGGAAGGGCTTGCGGCTCCACGACAATCCGTCGCTGAAGGAATCTCTGCTGGGGGCGGACACCGTCCGCTGCGTCTACATCCTCGACCCCTGGTTCGCGGGATCTTCCAACGTTGGGATCAACAGGTGGAGGTGAGCATGCAGCTTCAGGTGTGCATGTGTTTGCACGCAGAGCTGGAGAGTACCTTGTAAACGTTGTTTTCCAGCTTTTTAAATAAAGTTTTAATAATATAGGCTGATATCTTCAGGCTTTGGCTTGTTTGCCTAATCAAACAAAGAAGAGGGAGAAGATAAATCAATTGTTTTTTTTCTTTCAATGATTAAGAAAACCTAAAAATAAAATTCATCTTATGTTCTATTTTTGAGTATTTTTATTTAAAGTTGAGAAACAGGATCAGACGAAATACATGCATTTTAATGAGAAGTTTTTGTGGGCGTGCCCTGGCTCCGCCCCATTCTGATTCATCCACTTGAGGACAACTAGATCCATAAACATCCTGGTTTTTCCTCTGAATTTGCTCGCCAATTTTGTTGCACCGCTAGCATTTGCTCGGGGTTGTGAGGAGCTATAAGCTAGCTGGAGAGCGAGTAAAAAGATGGATGATGGGAAGTGGTGGCAGAGTTACTCTGTACCAATAGTCCCGCCCACAACTCGGAGGGGAATTCTATTGAAGTCTTCCCACTCTGGAGAAACTATGTCCTTGAAAGCCACACAGGTGTTTTACTTTTAGCTAAAAGCATCATAATTAAAAATAATATATTAAATGATAATCTGAATTGGTCTTTAGTACCTTGTAAATACTAGCAAAAAGGAGTATTTAACGTTTAATTATTTGTCTCGTTCTCCGCATTTGGCCCATCCCCTGGGGGAGTGGTGAGCTGCAGACACAGCCGCACCGGGAAACCATTTGGTGGTCTAACCCCCCAATTAAACTCATCAATACTGGGAAGTGTATGGTATGACTTGACCTGGATTTGAACTCACGACCACCCAGTCTCAGGGTGGACACTCTTCCACGAAGCCACTGAGGTGTCAAAAATGAAGTGTAATTAGAGGAACATTTGTTCGCTCAAAATATTTCTGTCTCAAAGCAACTGAAATGTAATTTTTCAAAAATATTTCTTATGGAAATTAATTTTTTCAATGAATTGTTAGCAAAAAAATAGGATATTCTATCTTAATACAGAAAATGCAGCAATCATTTTTAAAACCCTTGATTGTTTTTTACTCAAAAGTCATATTTTATGATCTTTTTGTGTATAAAACATATTTTCTATTCATTTTTGCTGTGGAAATGTGTACTGTTGCTCATGAAAGTTGCACTTCTTTGCAGTTTAAATCAAATGTCGGTAGAAAAAAAAAAGTTTTTCATTACCAAGTAAATTGGTTTGGATGTAAATTTTACAAATGAATGAATCCTTAATCAAATTGTGACCTTGTGATTTGAAAATGAAATTTGTTCTCGTTTGTTAATGCTGTTTTCACAAAGCATCCACACATTCATTTCTTTTCAGAGGAATTGGTTTAAAAACAAACATCTATGAAGACGTCATGGTAGTTTATAGTAAAGTTTATTTTAGCTTATGTGTTCTATCTTTACCAACCACAGACTGTCTTAACATTGACTAACATGGTGGTTAAAAGACTCTCTGGGCTCTGCATCTTCATAATTACACTGCATGAGTCTCTGTTTGCTCAGTTTGAGTCTGAAAGATCTGGAGATGAAAGGAATCATGAAATAACCACAAAGGCGCAGGACGCAAACAAATATGAAAAGGTTAATCAAACACTCAAAAAAGGAAGACTTTTCTTCCTAAGTGTAATTTGAAACAATCAAACAAAAATTCTCAAAGCAGGAGCTTAAAAAGGCGAGTTTGTCAGACCTGGTCGGGTTAACTTTGGTCAAACGTAGCATTAAGTTACAAAACAAGAATAAACAGGGTTTGCAGCTGTTGTGTCTTTTCAGTTGTTTAGGTTTTTGTATCCAGAGCTTCATGGTCATTGATGGTTAAATATTTACTTCTTGTGGATGTTTCTGTTTCACTCTTGCTGCACCACAAAAGATGCAGACAGAACTGGATTCCCTCGTGTGCCGCTCGGCAGGTTTTCTGCTGGAGGAAGAACTTTCTAGGCTGTTTTTATGTTTCATAAGTCGATAAATGCGTTTCTATACATGGAAAATATGTACATAAAACACCTGATTGTCGATATTCAGAGGCTGATTGTGGCATTTTTGCATAAAAAAACCCAACAAATTTAAATATCAGGTTACAATAATTAATTTGTCTTTCTATTGACTATATCTGAGAACTGGACAAACCTTTTATCGTGATACAGATGTTTCCGAATTGGAGAGGGGTGTCATCAATAAAAGGGCTACACAATATGCAAAAGGCTTGCCATGTGCTGTGTTTGTTAGTGATCAGTATTGTGATGATGATATGACTTAAGATACATGAGCAAAAAGCAAAACAACTGACATAAATTTCCATTTCACTGCAACAGTTTTATTTGAATAAATGGCAACATAATTTAAGACCCTCGTCTACACAGGAGGCGGGTTATGTGAGGGGTCATCTGGATTGCCAAAAGAATAAGATTTAAATAGTTAAACACCACAAGCTGCCATAAGATTGTTTTTGCGTGTATTAACGTTTAAGGTCGCCATTTATCACAGTTTACGTCGTCTTTTGCGATAACTCGTATTGCACAGGCTTTCATTGCCAGGACGATAAATTTGCTGTTTATTGTGCAGCCTAGTCCATAAGAAGTTTGATCCGAGTCGGTCTGAGTAACTATGGCAACCAGGAGTTAAACATTGTCCTCCTTGATGTGACCAACATAAAATGTACCATTGAATTGATGATGATTACTAAGGAAAATACAGAATATTACTATGTCTCTTCTTTGACATAAATACCGTAAACAGTTTTTTTTTTGGTCATGGGCTGTTTGAAGTCTAAACATGTGGATGACTTACCTGAAAAGGTGGATCCTGTGTGATTAGTAATTCACATACATGGTCGTGTGAAGCGTTTCTGTGAATTACTAACCATTTTTGGTCAATGCAAACTTCGTCTAGTCTATCTCAAAAATAGACACCTTGTTTCTCAGTTGAACTGTTTTGTCATATTACTCTGATGAAGAGGATGCATATTTTTTGTCAGCTGACATTTCTTTAGTAATCCGTTGAGCCACAACTTGACAGCCACTTCTCAGGGTGCAGACGTGTTTGAAGCTTTCCAGCTTCATATAGAGATAAGACTGAGTCGTAGTGGACTGTTAAACTCCACACGCTGCTCCAGAGTTAACCTTCAGTGTTGTGCATGACGCATTCACAGCCAAAACTCTTGGCAACTCTCCACCTTCTTCAGTCTGCGACCCAGACGTTTGAATCAGGGCTTCTGTGGAGAAACTGCTGCTTCTCCATCCATTCGATTGTTGTTTTCCTGAGTGCTACACCTATAAAAAATGACTTTTTACAGTCTGACTGGTTGTCCAGTGGTCCTAGCCCACCCCTGCAGTAGTTACAGCCTCTGTGGTGCACATCCTTGTTTTTCTGTTATGCAACAGTCCTCAAAATGACGCAGTACACCCCCAAAACATTCACTTTTCTGTTGCACATATTAGACATGAAGTTCCCAAAATAGAGAAAAAAAAATCTTTCTAAAATGACATCTCAGTAAATAAAGCCTTAAATTTAGCGTAGGGTCATGAATCTCTGTAAAACAATGAAACATTTTGAAAACTTGAAGAGTTTTGTAAAAATTCTGTTAAATTTAGTTTGTCAATTTACATTAAACTGTAAAAAAGCTTCTTCTTGTTGGATTAAGACACTTTAAGTGTTGTTAAGTCAATTTGTTCACATCTGACCCTAAAAAGTCTCGCTGCCTGTCTTTCTGTTTCTTCCCAACACTTACACTAAGAAATGAACCTAAAACAGACGATAACCAGAAGAGATTCCTCCATCTGTTATTAAACCTGAAGCACATGGCTCTCGTGAAATGTGTTCTTGGATTCTCCACATAATAACTTCGCCTTAGTGCTCTATATTGGGGCGTTCGCCATTTGTTTTAGGGCTGTCCGAATCTACTATTCCAAAGTCCAGTGCCCTAGAAATTTCCCAGAAAACTCAGTGTGCGTCAATGCTCATTAGATCGGGGAATATAGACCAGAATGCATTGTGCTTAAACAATTTTTCATGTGGAAAAAAGTATTTTATTTATTTCTAAACCATTTACAGTCTTTATAAAATGTTCATATTTATTAGGTTTTACTTGGAAATCAGTGATGTCATATTTGCCTTTAAAAAAAAAAAAAAGTAATGAGCATGGTGTCCGGATTACTTTTGAAATCCAAGGCACTAGATAGTCCTGCACTATATGGTAACCAGGGAGTAGAGAGGGAATCTGGAAATAGTCCTGGACTCGGCTCAGATAAATCATGAAAACACTGGGTTTGGTTTGTTTTCACACTGCAGTCATAAAACCAGACCTAACTGCCTAACCTGCCCTCCTGCAGGGTCAGTTTTAGACTGGAAAATTTGTTGGTCCGGACTGCCTTCTACCCGAGATTTCTGTTATTTTCTTCATTTGTCCGCTAATAACCGGCTACGGTGGCTGTTTTGGACTATTTGTTCCACTCCGAGAGCGGAGCCTATTCAGACTGAGAGTGAACCGAAGTTCAGTCCAATTAGAAACAAACTGAGACCAACTCGAAAGATGGTCCTAGATCGGTTCCTGATCCCTGACCAGGGTCCGCTTGGGTGTATTCAGACAAAAAATTTGCTATGGATTATCGGAGGAAGCAAACTCTGGTTCACTTTACGCAAACAAAACATGTCAGGTTTCAATACCCCCTAAGAGAAAAACTTTGCCACGTCCTGTGGTTGTTAGTGTAGATGAAAAAGGGCAGTGGGAAATTTAGCCCCATCTTTAAACTGTAGGTTTATTGACAGGACTGTAACTATTACCTATTCATCCTGTTCTGATTGTGGAACACCTCAGGGATCTGTTTCGGGATCCCTTTTGTGCATACGCTGATCCTTTATTTTTAACAATAATCATAGATGTTTTAAGGATGTAAAACTCCTCACTACACGCTTTATACTCTTTTCCCAGATGGACATTTTCACACTTTTCTCTCTTGCTTATCCGCTCAAAGTTCAAGCCTTCATAGAAAAGTCAAATCTGATCGCAATCGAAGATTTATGTCGATTTGACAAACTAAACGCATTCTGAATAGGAGACATGCCATGGAAGAGATTGGCTGTCAATCAGGATGCAGAACATAATGTGCTGTAACAAAAAAAGAACACAGCATGAAAAATTGAACAGAAAAGAATCCATGAAAAAGTGAGATTGTGAGAGTTGAACCTCGATATGGCGAGGCAAAGATGGACGGCGTTTTTCTCTTTGGACAGAGAGGCTTCCAGCTACCGTTAATCCCCTGTATTTTATTTTACATTTATGTATTGAAGAGACTGCTTAATGAGGTGAAGGACTTTGAGAAGTTCTCCTTCTCTGCTTTGGACCTATGGAGTGTGTTGACGTCTGTAACAAGCTCCTGTTCTTCGGCTTTCTTCTCCGCCCTTCAGATCCTCGAAGCCCATTTTCCTCTGTAAATGATTACATAATCACCATAACTTTCTCTCCCCCCTGACCGCCCGCGCTCGAGCAAAACTAGGTCAATGTGTTAGTAGAAGAGCTTCCATTCTTTCTGTTTTGGTGACCTACTTCTGCTCTGCTGCCAGTCTGAGATCTGAACGAACCAAAGCTCTAATCCCAACGAGTCGCGTCCATATCTGCTTTCACCGTCTGCTTTGAACGTGGAACCGCGGGAGTTTTTTTTTTTTTTTTTTTTTTGAGCTGACCTTTGATTACACAAACTTGTCAAGAGGATGCAGTCAGGGTGGAGTGCCTCCATTAAAGACGTTGTTTGTAGAAGATAGAAAGGAGGTGTAACTGAGGACGGTGTGAGAGAAATAATGACTAACAGACACGGACAGGTCTCAAGGTTGTGAGATTTAATGTTTCTCTGACCTCAGATCAATAAAAGCAGCAGCTGGGACTTTTTTTTGGAAAGTTAAACAGAAAGATAAATGCTTAATCTGCTTTTTATCTGCTCTCATTAAACTGAAATAAGGTTTTCATAAATACTATAATAGTCTAAGAGCATCCATCATGCCTGATTCATAAAAACATGATTAGACCCAAAGGAACTTTCCACTTTCCTGTTTGGTACCTATAGCAACGCTTCGGGAAGCACCAGATTACCACCTCACACTCTGCCTGACTGTGGGTTTGTGGGTGTGTAATCTAATGTTGGGACATCTTATTTTTTTGGAGGGGGCGCATAAGAAATTACACACAAGAAAAGGAAGCGACCCAACGCTGTCATCAAGGGATAAAATGTCCCTGTTACTGGTCATATTTGAGCCCGTTTGTATTCGCTGACGTCACGTACAGTGAAGCTTGACTCATGTGCCGCTTACATGACTCAGCCTTAAAAAGTAGTTCAGGCCTGCTGCTATGAAACCAACCGCAGAGGAAACATTAAAAGAGACATTAGGTCATTGGTCTGCATGAGGATGACAGATTTCTGTGAAGGGGAGTAACTTGGTTTACTCGTTTATGCCATTCAAAGGTTAAGATGGGCTATAAAAAAGAACATAAATGAAACAAAAAATCTATTTTTTTTAGTGGGATTTTACTTTTAGATCCTAAAATGTTTGGTATTTTATCATCTCAGCCAATAATGTGATACAAAAAAACTTGCATTTGTTTTTAGTTTTTTTTCTTAGATGGACATATTCATAGAAAAACACTCAAAATCACATTCACAATGTTTATTATATGTTATAAATATGTCTGTACATAAGATTAAAACTGAGCAGAATTCTATGTCGTAGTTGTTGTTGTTAAATTACAATGTGGGAATAAAGAAATAAATGAAATATTAGTATTGATGCGGAAAAAAGAGGAAAAATCCCCTAAATATGGTGACATGATTTCAAAGAGTCCTTAAAAAATTTTTTCTGAGTTGGGGTTCGGGCTGACATTTAGTTTTTGTGAGTATTATCTAACAGTGACCCACTTACCAAAATAAGGCTCCTTCACCAACCGATAAGGGGGTAATTATCCTCCTGCTTCCTCCCGGCTCCCTGACATTATCCCGGTTGGACAGTTCTGGTGACTCAACACTTGACCCGTTTAGTTTTGCAAGCAGATGCATTTAGAACACCCCCAGGATATTTATTTTAACACTAACAGCCCCATTTTCCTCAGGAGGTGTTGTTCTTTTGTATCATCCGTCAGTGAGATCTTGTTTTGCGCGCCGCTGGTGGCTTTGGAAAAAAAAAAACAACAAAAAGCGTGTTGGTCCTTCTTAATGATTCCAACTGGAAACCATCATTCGTCACCGTTTACTGCAGAGGTGGAGCCTCTGATCAGAAGATGGCAAGTTTGGTCGCTGATTGTGTCAAAGTGTCCTTGGGCAAGACACGAAGCCCCACATTGGTCCATCATTGAGTTAATGCGTTCTATGTGTGACTGTACAGCGCTTTGGGCCTTAAAGGAATGTAGAGAAGTGCTATTTAAGTAAACACAATTTTTAACAATCTTTTACTGATTTTAGGTTGCTCAGTGTTTCCCATTGTTCAACACTGGGGGATCAGAGTTTAGACTTTGATGGGACCCCCCCCAGGACATAGTGTGATGACTCTAGTGCAGGCATGTCCAAAGTCCGGGCCATGGGCCAAATGCTTCCATGAAATCAATACCATGAGGCTCCCAGCATCTTCGTAAAAGTAGGTGCACGGTTTCTTGGTTGTGTTCGGCTATCTCGCTCATTTCTAAAACAGTAATTGTTACTAAAAAATAAGAAGTTGAGAGTGAGGGTCATGGTTTCAAGGACAAGTAGAAATTGGCATGTTTTTGAGTGAAATATTCCTGATTTGCCAAGAGATTGGCAGCAGATAAGGCAGGGTTTCTGGAAGACCACCATGAGGCCGGGCCTCGAGGACTGACTTTTGACACCACTGATCTAGTCATAAGAAAGGTGTGAATACTGGTTCCTTACTGACCGAGCTCAAAGGTTCTCCACACGGTTTGTGCAGGTGATACGCAAGTGCCTGTAGGACACCATCGCAACCTACAATCTGATTGTCTAATTTCATAATTTCGTGAACAGCACTTACGCAGGATTTGGGGGAGTTGAGAAAAATCTTCACGACTCACCAGTGTCTCAACTACTTCACCATTACTTTACCCTTGTTGTGTTGTTGAAGTGTTCTCTATGACCCGTCCCTTGCAGCACACGCGTAGAAAGAACATTCATGAACCTTGTTACTCTAAAGCATGGGTCAAAGTCAAGGCCCGGGGGCCGGATCTGGCCCTCTGGGTATTTATATACATTTTGTTTGAT
>NC_050534.1:18441558-18452102 GCF_002922805.2 Oryzias melastigma | reverse complement strand
TTACTCTACAGCATGGGTCAAAGTCAAGGACCGGGGGCCGGATCTGGCCCTCTGGGTATTTATATCCGGCCCTCCAGATAATTTTATTTTATTGTTATTAATGGTCCGGTGTTATCTTGCGCTCATTTCTAACTTGTTTAATTTTGACAAAGTATATTTTTATGGAGAGTAAAATATTGAAAGTTATTTAATGTTTAAATTGATTTATTCTGGAATAATATTCCTGCCTTTTTATTATTCATTACTATGTTCAAAAGTTACAGCTTTAAAGCTTTAAAAATTGGCATTCTGCTAGCTTTTTGGATTATTTTGGCATTTACTAAGATTTTTTTAGGCTATTTTGGAGTTTAGCTAAAATTTCAGCTACATACTATTTGTTTTGGCTAACTTAGACTTTTTTAAAAAGTTTTTTAGGCTGTTTTGGAGTTAGGCTAATATCTATATGCTACGATAGCTGTTTTGGCTAATTTAGGCTTTTTTTGTTTTTTGGCTATTTTAAAGTTTTGCTATTTTTTTCAGCTACATGCTAGCTATTTTGGCTAACCTAAATTTTTTTTCTAAGGTTTTGTTATTTAGCTAATATTTTACCTGGCTATCAGCTTCAGCTTTTTCAGCTATCAGCACTAGCATCTTCAGCTGTCAAATTTAGTTTCCAACATTTATACAAGCATTATTGCAGGTAATGCTATATTTCTAATTCATTATTATGGTAAAAAGTTACAGTTTTTAACTTTTAAACATTTAGTTCAAGTGTGTTCAATAAATGTTTATCCTTTTCGGCCGTGACCTAAGGTGTGTTTTTGGATTTTGGCCCCTTGTGTAATTGAGTTTGAGAGTTCTAAGACCTTGATATTTGGTGTGGTCCACCTGCGTACCACGTACACCACCCGTCCCGTAAGGGCAGTTGTGACTGTCCAGGTTCTAATTTAGATTGTGGCATTAATAGTTGGTCACAAAAAGTTAAGTTTGTCACGCCCGTTTTTATGTGGTGCATTTCTACTGTAGATGTGGATGCATTTCTAAACTTCCCTTTACTTCCATCCTTGCTGCTGTTCTGCAGGTTCTTACTGCAGAGTCTGGAGGATTTGGACGCCAGCCTCCGTAAGCTCAACTCTCGTCTCTTTGTGATCCGAGGACAACCCACCGATGTCTTTCCCAGACTCTTCAAGGTAACCTGTTCTCGTCTTTTACTCGAAGCGAAATAACCGCGCCGCGAATGTCTAAACTAAATCTGCTGCTCTGAAGGAATGGAAGATCACTCGCCTGTCTTACGAGTACGACTCGGAGCCCTTCGGGAAGGAGCGCGATGCTGCCATTAAGAAGCTGGCCTCTGAGGCCGGAGTGGAGGTGACAGTCCGAGTGTCCCACACGCTCTATGATCTGGACCGGTGAGTCGAACCCCAGAGGGGTCGCTGTCTTTGCACGCCTGTTCTTTTCCTTATCTGCTTGTTCTTTTTTATTATCAGCATCATAGAGCTGAACGGGGGTCAGTCTCCTCTCACCTACAAGCGGTTCCAGACCCTCATCAGCCGCATGGATCCAGTGGAGATGCCTGTGGAGTCCATCACGGCTGAGGTCATGGGCAAGTGCACCACGCCTCTGTCTGACGACCACGACGAAAAGTTCGGAGTCCCCTCTCTGGAGGAACTGGGTTAGTACAGCCAGACAAAAAAACAGCGTTATAATTTAGTTTGAGATTAAACTATGAAGTTTCTGGAACTTTGTGATGAACAGAATTACAGGTTGTGATAAATATGTGGGTTTCATGGTATTCCCGGCAGGCTTTGATACCGAAGGCCTGTCGTCAGCCGTGTGGCCCGGAGGAGAGACCGAGGCTCTGACGCGCCTGGAGAGGCATCTGGAGAGGAAGGTCGGTGCCTGCGGACAGAAACCAGCTGCACAAACGTGTTTTTTCCCCCTGAAAGCAACCTTGATTAGAAAGCTTTGACCTTTCGTGCATTTCCATATCTGATCTCCTGAATGTGTCTCCGTCAGGCGTGGGTGGCCAACTTTGAGCGTCCTAGAATGAACGCCAACTCACTGCTGGCCAGCCCGACGGGGCTCAGCCCATACCTCCGATTCGGCTGCCTGTCCTGCCGCCTCTTCTACTTCAAACTCACCGACCTGTACAGGAAGGTAAGTCGATAGAAGTCAAGCAGCTAGTTTTGAAGAGGAAACCGTTGTGGTTTGAAAACAGAAAATCTAAATTATTTTGTTTCTAGTTGAAGCTTAAATCTGTGCAAGAAAGTTATTGTCTCTTTTTCATTTTTGATGCTAATAAGAACATTACCAAGCATTTAAAGTTCATTTAACTTGTAGACTGCAGTTAATGTCATTGACAGGATTACAAAAACAAAATTTGATCATTCTTGTTTTTTCAGCTCTTTTTGTGCAGTTGTAACACTGCAATGAACAGGAATCTTCCACATATCCAATATGGCGTCCAACTTTGCGTACACAATAAGCTAGCATAAAAACTTTAGCATCTATGAGTCGCTGGTTGCATATCAAGCCTGTCTTTTTCCGCTTCAGAATCTGTTAGAATTTGTTTGCTTAAACGACTGAAGAGTTCTCGTAGTAGAACGAATGTAAACACTGAGCTAAATCTTGATTGTTAAAGTGGAATAAAGACCCACTTCCATGAAAATGGGTCATATTCCTGATGCTAGAAGACATTTTTAAAGAAAATTAAGTTTGAATTTTCATTTCTTTAATCAAGTCGTCATGAATCAGGACCAGACAAAAAATATTCTTTAAAAAAAAAAAGTATTTGGGATGGAGAAAATATTTTGGGCGGTGCCTTTGACTAATGGGCTCCCAACAACAAAGGTTTTATGATTTTGGCTCAAAATGTCATAATTATAAAAGAGCTTTGAAAATGGATCAAAAGATGATCGGAGTCTATCTTTAAAGAGTTAAACATTGTTTTCAGTCACGGGACGGTCATCAAAATCTTTCGTTTCAGGTGAAGAAGAACAGCTCTCCCCCTCTCTCGCTGTACGGCCAACTGTTGTGGCGTGAATTCTTTTACACCGCCGCCACCAACAACCCCTGCTTCGACAAGATGGAGAGCAACCCCATCTGCGTCCAGATCCCCTGGGACCGAAACCCGGAGGCCCTGGCCAAATGGGCGGAGGGCCGGACCGGTTTCCCGTGGATCGACGCCATCATGACTCAGCTGAGGCAGGAGGGCTGGATCCACCACCTGGCCCGACACGCCGTGGCCTGTTTCCTGACGAGAGGAGACCTGTGGATCAGCTGGGAGGAGGGCATGAAGGTAGAGCACGCTTTTTCTTTCAGTGTGTGGAAGAACAGCTTTATTCTGGTTGCAAGTTAGGGGAGAAGAGTGTAGAGTGTGAATATAGACCATTAATTGACGATGCGTCTTATAATCTGGTGCAGAAAGTACTGCAGATTCTGTTTCCACCCTTCATCTCTGGAAAGCCAGCAGGATGAAACGGTGTTAGCTGGGATGACAGCATCTTTGTGCCTCTGCTCAGGTGTTCGAGGAGCTGCTGCTGGACGCAGACTGGAGCGTGAACGCCGGCAGCTGGATGTGGCTCTCCTGCAGCTCCTTCTTCCAGCAGTTCTTCCACTGCTACTGCCCAGTGGGTTTTGGCCGACGCACCGACCCCAACGGAGACTACATACGGTGAGTCTTGTTTGGTTTAGGGCTTCCTACTGCTGTTGCTTCATTTATTTAGAGCTTAAAAATGTTTATTCTACCTGTTGTCTGACCTATCAAGCTAGAATGAGACTCTGAGTGTAATCCAGAACAGTTTTCGTGTGTTTTAATCCCCATTCTGCCTCCGTTTCCACTCAGACGCTACCTGCCCATCCTGAGGGGGTTTCCAGCCAAGTATATCTACGACCCGTGGAACGCTCCAGATAGCGTGCAGAAGGCGGCCAAATGCATCATTGGGGTTCATTACCCGAAGCCCATGGTGAACCACGCAGAAGCCAGCCGCATCAACATTGAGCGGATGAAGCAGATCTACCAGCAGCTGTCCTGCTACCGAGGCCTCGGTGAGGGCACGCCGCCGTACCACACGATCCAGCTGACATTTAGAGAGACTTACTTGCAAAGACCCTGAATGTTATTTTTTATTCTGTCAATTCATGTTTTCTTGTATCCTGTTTAGAAAAAAACAGAAAGTGAGGAGCTTTAGCTGATATTTTATTGTGATGTCATCTGTTAAAACTCTCATTTCTGCAGGACTTCTGGCCATGGTTCCGTCCAACTCCAATGGAAATGGAAACAACGAGGCGTCGTCCGATGCGTTCTCCATGGAGGCTTCACGCGAGGCCGCCGCAGCTTCTGGTTTGTGTTAATTCTCTTCTGTTTGAATCAGGTTTTGTTTCACTACAGACTCCTCCCCTTTCTTCAGATCAACTATTTTCTAATTTAAGGAGAGGGGATTAAACTTGTTGCTGTGATTTAGGGAAGTGCATGGGAAAGGGGAAACTAACAAACATTTTTTAGAAAGAGACATGTATTTATTTATATCATTATTAACAAAGATGTAGCAGTTACTTATCTTTGAGCTTGTTTGTAATCTCATCGTCCTTCAGTGCTGTGTTGCTGGCTCCTCCTTTTGCTGTTTTACCTGGACTTGATCCCTACTAATGATCCCACCCTCGTTCCTTTGCTCAATCCTGCACTAAATCCTTCCCACCAATATTTGGGCTTGATCCCTACTGTCTATCCCACGCTCAACTGTCTGCTCAACCCTTCTCTCATTTTTGGGGTCTATCCTAGTTTCAATCACACTCTCAATCCCTATTTTTGATGTCATGCTTGTTCATTCGCTCGATCCTACGTTTTGATCCTTCATTTGTGGCTTTACTCAAGTCTGCGCTCAGTCCTGCCTTCCAGTTTTCTGGCTAGATCCCAACTTTCAATCTCAAGCTGATTCCCTCACTCAACCCTACTTTCATTTTTAGGCTCAATCCAACTTTTGATCACACACTTAACCCTGCCCTCAATCCTACTCTAATTTTTGGTCTCTATCTTTCTTTTCTTGATCCTACTTTTGATCCCACGCTTGTTCTTTTGCTCAACTCTGGACTCAATTATACTTTCATTTCTTGGCTCGATCCTCCTGTTTATCCTACGGTTGTTCCTTCTCTCATCCTGACCTACGATCATACGGCCATTCTTGGGCTTGATTCTTACTTTTGATCCCACTCTTGTTCCTTTGCTCAAATCTGCACTCAATTCTACCCTCCAATTCTTGGGCTTGGTCCCTACTTTTAATCCCACGCTCATTCCTTCTTTTAGCCCTGTGCTCAATCCATACTTTTGGTTCCACTCTTGCTCCTTTGCCCAAACCTGGACTCCATCCTACTCTCCAATTCTTGGGCTTGAACCCTACTTTGAATCCCACGCTCATTCCTTCTCTTAGCCCTGTGCGCGATCCTACTTTCATTCTTGGGCTCGATCCCTACGTTTAAACCAATGCCTTTTATTTGCTTGATTCTTTCTTGATCTTACTTTCATTCCTGGGCTTGGTCCTACTTCCGATCTTGCACTCTTGATTCCACACTTGTTCCCACCCTCATTCTAATCATATTCTTGGGCTCAATCCTGCTTGTTCCTGCTCTCCTGTCAGCACCCGTTCCTACAATCCCTCCTGCTCTTATTCCCGCTCCAGTTTCCAGGCTCACTCCTCCTGTCTTCCACTCGTTCCTGCTCTTGATCCTGCTCATGAAGTCCTCGTTCTTGCGCTCATTCCTGCTTTTGTGCTTACATGTTCTGTTTCTGTCTGCTTTGGATGAAAGCTAAAAAACTTGGTAGGAGCAACTTCAAAGCAACTCCAGGCATTTAGTCTCAAGAGAAAACCATAAACTAGAAGAACCTTTAACAGCAGCTTTGTGTTTCGTTTTTATTCATCAGCCTACCAGACTCAAGGCGACTGGCAAAGTGGTGTAATGATGTACCTGCAGGGCGATCCACAAACCAGTGGGGCCTCGCAGCAGCAGCAGCAGGGTGAGTGCAACTTATTCTTTACATGTAACTCATCTCCAAAACACTGTGTTCCTGTTGCAGCTCATTAATAGCCCTGATTCTCTGCTCCACTCCAGGTTTCAGCAGCAGAATGATGTGTTACACTCAAAGCACTCAGCAGGTTCCTGTCTCCACGCACCAGAAAGGTGAGAAAAGAAGCAGCAGATCCTCCAGCTTATTCCTTTGTTTGAAATAACGCCGACTTCTCTCCTCTCCTCAAAGGGTCTGAACATCACTCAAACACTCTGACGAGCGGCAAACGGCACATCGAGGACACGGGGAGCAGCAGAGGCTCCAAAGTCCAGAAACAGAGCAACCGCTAGGGGGTCAGAAGCTAACACAGGTGACACTTTGGTTCTGATTTTTAGAGGAAAAGACTCTTCTGCAGGCTGTTTGATTTTATTGTTTAGTAAGTTAAACTGTTCTGATATTTTCCAAAACTTCACCCTCAGGGTGGTGTTTCCAAAAAAGACATAAAAAAAACTAGAAGAGACCATTAAAATAGACTAGTACATGTTACTGGTTTAAACCAAAACCATTCAAACTTCCCTCTGAGGCCGGTTAAAAGCCATATTTGGGAGGAGTTACCAGCTCCCCACATAGTGGCGTGTTAGACGGGCAAACATACCATCACCCGGATGTAAAACAATAAAACAGTACAGCTTTAAAGCAGAAATAAAATATTCTGTCTTTCTTACTTTTAATTAATATTCTTATTTTTTTGTTAACACTGAACAAAGACCTCTGGTTTGTCCCAACAATTATGTCTATTAAAATCCATCTGTTTGCTCATTTTCAATAAGTTTGGGACTTAGTGGCTTCATATCCAGTCCAAGACGGTGACTAAAAACTCAGCTTCAAGTAAACCGACACCGTCCACGTTTACAGTCTTTATTTTGCATCAAAAATAACCAAGAAAAAGGAAATTTTCCGTCATTGAACTTGACAAACATCCTAAAATAGGTTTGCTAGTTTTTCACCCAGAGGAGGTTCGTATCTACCTGTTAGGGGAGTCGTGACTAGGGATTTATACATCAATTTAACATACCAATTCTTTGACTGGGAGCTCTGAAATGTCCACCCAGAGTTCAGGTGGATGTTTCCAGAAACACACTTTGATCTGGACTAAACGTCTGTGATGTGAACCTTTTTCATCGGTTTTCACATATTTGTAAACTTCTGTTTGTTCTTCTGTTCCCGCAGGTTCCGTAAATCATATCACCACCAGAACAAAGAGGACACCAAGACTTCAACGTTTTGCATGATCACACCTCCGGAACAAGCAGCTAACCTGTTCATTCGACGTTCCCACATTTCCCCAGTCAGACTGTATTCCAGGATTTCACAGCAAAAACCCAAATTTGACGAGACTGCAGACGCTCCGACGTCGTCTTTGGAGAAATACTTCTGGGAAAAAAAAAACAAAAAAAAACGTCCTTTTGTACATAACGACTTTGCTAACTGCAGCTTGTACATATTTGGATATTGTATGTGTGTTTTCTCTCTTTGTGTAGACCCATTGATATATTTTTGATATAAAAATCATTACAGACGGATCTTTTGGAAAAAAATGTAAACTAACTGTTCCCGTCCATAATTAAAAAACTAGGAGAAATCTTCAGCCGCCGCGTCGAGGCGCCCAGTGTACATACAACCACGCGTGTCGTGCTCCTCCCTCTGTCTCCGTGCTCGTGGACGTCATCGTCATTCCATCCGTAGGCTGTGACACTAACCCTCATGCTGTAGTCGGTAGTAGTCGAGAAGAAATGAGAGGAATTCAGAGCTTTTGTGGTTTCATCCCCAATAAATAAATAAATGTACCACCAAAGACTGCTGCCCCTCTGGCGTCACTCCTGTGCTTGTTTGAATAAAACTGGGTTAAACACCAAAATGTTCTCAGACTGTTATTTAAAGGTTCTCTTGAATTGATGGATTGTCCAGCTTTATAAGCAGAAATTTGCATTTATTTCAGTGCAGTGCTGCTGACAATTCCATAACACCAGTTAAGGCTGTTAAGGCTTCACTGTGCAAACTATTCAGAACGTCTTGACTCAATCAGGACAGGAAGTTTTATTCTGAAGGGATCAATAATATGATGCTTTTCTTTTGTAAATGCAAGTTTCCTGTTTGTAGAAACCTTGGATCTCCATCTTAAACTCCAACCAATGATGTTTCTGTTACACCGGGATGGTCCAGCAGTTCAGGTTCTTCAAGAGTTTTCAGGGGAGTGTTGCTCTTTAGTCTTGAAGACCGTAAAGTTCATCCTCTAAAATATTTGCAGCTGCTTTAAAGGGTCTATACCATACTTTTAAGTCATTCAGACTAAACTATATCCATACATATGATCATATGTCACATTTGGCACAATAAAAAAACAATCATTTATAAAATATGAGTTATTTGTGAGTTTTTTTTCTCTACCCAGAAGTAAGACACCTCAATCTCTTAGGTTCCGCCTTTCGCTGCTTGTGGGTACCGCCCATTTCATGACGTCAACCATATGCCAGTCTCGGATTGTGTCTGTTTTTCACCCGAAAACATCCAAAGTTTTGCAGTTCAGTGGCTGAGCACTGCTAGCTGAGCAGCAAAGCTAGTAGTTGAGGACCGCTAGCAGAGTGACAAAATTAGATGGTGAGGATCGCTAGCTGAGCCGCCAACCTAGCGACTGAGCACTGCTAGCTAAGTGACAAAGTTAGTGGCTGGACTGAATGATGAAGTGATGAGTGATGAAGCTAGTAGCTGAGAACCGCTAGCTGAGCGGCAAAATTAGCTAGTAAGGACCGCTAGCTGAGTTGAGAGGGGAAGTTAGCGGCTGATCCCTGCTAGTTGAGCGACTAAGCTAGCATCTGAGGACCTCTAGCTGAGCTGTGAAGTTAGCGTTATTCACAACTACCTTTGCGGAAAAAATGGGTGTTTGTGTTAGCCTGGGGGGCGGTTCTGGCAGCCCATACTCTTCCTAAAAGAGACTATTCTCACTTTGTAACATCAGCTCGTAAGAACCCGCTTGTTTTCATGGGTTGGAAGGGGCTGGTGCTCAGAGTACACGGTTTAAGAACTAGAGGAATAGTCAGGAATGTATGAACGGATCAAAATACCGCTTTGGGGTGGTTTAAAAATTAGATTTTGCATGGTATGAGCCCTTTAAACAAACCACTAAATATGATGTAGAGTTTCCCTTAACCCACAACCATCAAAGTTGAAGCTAAAAAAAAATTGGACACCAACTTCAGCCTCGTATGAAGAATAAATACAAATAAAACAGTCACAAAAGCTGGTATTTTCTAAATATAATCATAAACATGAATCCAGCGTTCATACAAATTTATTAGCAGCATCTTTGTAACATTAGACAGCTGGTTGAATATGCTGCATTATCATTGTAGTAGGTCTGTGGAAACAACTGTCACAATAAATGCATATTTGAAGCAAAGACTCCTCATTTTTGTCAGTTAAATCGATATCTGTTTCCTCCCCGAATCTTTTCTGAAACTTTCCAAATACATATTTTTTTTTGCTAGCTTGGAGGTTTCAATCTATTGGTCGACGCAGCCGCTTTAAGAAAGTAGCGACACGTGACCGAGCAACGTGACATCATTAAGAATGAGCCAGATAAAGTAGGTTTTCAAAATAAAAGTTCCTTTGGAATAAGATTATAAATTAAACGAAAAAAAAAATGTAGGTTGCGTTTTTTTTTTTCTCTCTCTCTCTGTGGCCCAGTACCCCGGACTAGTACCGGTACCGGCCAGAGACGGGGAGCATTGTTGGAGGTTTCACACCAAATTCATTATCGAGGGAATTTTTTTTCTCAGGCAAATCTGGATTCACTTGTTTTGGCGTTTACACACGATTCTGATTTTCAGAGCGGTTCCATCTTCCTCATTTCAAAGCAAGTTCAGCCAACGTGAATTCTTCTTTGTTTCCAGTGGAAGTGCTGTAATGCTTCTTTGTATGAAGCAACTGCTAAGAAAACAGTTTCTGTAAACTTTGTGTTCTGTAATCTTTAACCCATCTTGTTTGGATGTTTTGGGCTAGTCCTCTTTCTTTTGTCATTAAGTGATAGTACTCCCTCAAAAATGCAGTGTGAAGGCAAACCAAAACAGATGAAGAACTGAGGAGTGTGAAGGCGTGTGAAGGCCTTTCAGGTCTAATGCTACGATCAAGCAACCACTTCCAATAAAATAAAGTCTTTGTAAATGCACGATTTAGGGCTCTGTGTTCAAAACTCTCACATTTTTGAGTCCGTTCTCAGGCTCTACGCACAAAAGGCACCTAGACTGAACGTACGATGAAAGTTAA
Source organism: Oryzias melastigma (assembly GCF_002922805.2). Taxonomy (NCBI): domain Eukaryota; kingdom Metazoa; phylum Chordata; class Actinopteri; order Beloniformes; family Adrianichthyidae; genus Oryzias; species Oryzias melastigma. Next base: position 18,441,799 of record NC_050534.1, on the reverse strand, counting down.
CCTCTTAGGATCCGAGCTAACATTTAAGCTAATCATTTTAACATGCAGTCACAGGGCCTCAGCTAAGCAGAATTAACTGCGGTGGAAATATAACTCAAGATGTGATGTCCTCGTGTGCGGATGGCAGGTCTTGAACTCTGACCAATAAGGGACTCGGATTTGTTAGTGACGTATGGGTAGCATCATTTTGAATTTACACAAGTGCCAACCGTTTGAAAATGGGTCTTAAAGAAGAAATTAA
>NC_050534.1:18416748-18441306 GCF_002922805.2 Oryzias melastigma | reverse complement strand
GTCTTGAACTCTGGCCAATAAGGGACTCGGATTTGTTAGTGACGTATGGGTAGCATCATTTTGAATTTACACAAGTGCCAACCGTTTGAAAATTGGTCTTAAAGGAGAAATTAATAATTGCGATTTGTGGGAATGATGGGAAATGAAGGCAGGCTTACTCTTTGCCAACATTCCCGCCCACAACTCAGAAGTAAATTTCTAAAGGAACTACTGCTGATATAGTCGTATATCGGAATAGAGCTGTGAGAAATCAAGCTCTCAAACTGTAGGTTTTTGTGATAGTATCGGATAGCAACAATCCAGTGTGAACACCGTATGCTAGATGTTTAGCGCGTTCTTGAAGATGCGTGCTCACGTGTAACCCTCTTAGCTCCAGTGTTGACATTCTTTTGACTATTTTAACTCTTCGACAACAAATAACGCAATTCTATCGGACTCTGAAGCGAAGGAAAGCAGCCTTGCATTGATATGTAACAGTTTCCAGTAGTGGAGGAGTGTTTACGTTATGTAAATTAGCTGATTCTGTCGCGGAGAATCAGAATCAGGTCATTTATATTGATCACGGTCCAAGATGTTACGGATTCGGTACCACTGGCGACATCTCCGGTGTTAACGGGTTCAAGGAACGCAGCTACTCCTCAACAGATCTAAGAGGAGCCACCGGGTTGAAGAGAGGCCTCTGCTGCCTGAGGTTCAGTTTGGTGTAAGTCATCTCAAAGTCTTTCTTGGTTCCCACGATTAAGTCCAAACTGCCGGACCGAACGTCGTAACCATAGGAGGCCAGTTTCTGGATGCGATACAGGACGATCTGCGTGGTGAGCTCCAAAACGTTGGGAGACTCCTTCACCTGCTGGATGCTCATCCCCGCATCCATCAGACCCTGGAAGCGTCCTGCCAGCATGGGTAGAGAGTAGTACAAGACGGCCGGGCACTGGATGACCACTTTCTTGAGTTCGTCCTTGGAGCAGTTGAGAGCTCCTTCGATGTAGTCCAGGGCCTGCTGCATGGACTCGGGCTTCAGCTCTGCTATGGAGGCTCTCAGGCTGGACACCAGGCTGAGGAGCTCCTCGGTGGTGAAGCCCTGCTCCCTCAGAAAGCTCAGACTGTCCCTCCAGGCCTCGGCGGGCCGCAGCAGGATGTGAGGATTCTGGGTGAGGAGCTTCTGCAGCCAGATCCGGAGGTTGGCCTCATCTCCGCCGAGGTCCAGGTAGGTCTCCCGGAGAGTGTGGATCACCTCTTTGTTGCTCTCCACAGGCCGGCTGAAGCTCTGCGGAGCGCTGGCCATCAGCTTGCTGATGATCCGTTTGCAGAGGCGCAGGCTCTGGAGGTAGAGGATGTTGGCACGCTGGTTGCTATGGTGATTGACGCTGAAAAAGGAAGCAGGGAACTTTTCGATGATGTTTAGGAGGGTGCGCTTGCTGGAGCACACAGACTCCCAGAGGTCCCGCTGAGCGACCACCTCCTCTGGTCGGCACAGGACGGCCTCGGGGTGGGTCTCAAGGATGCGGGCGATGACGGCAGTGTCCGCCCCCATGTCCCGCAGCACGTCCGCAGTCTCAGACACGTACGCTGTGCTCTCTGACAAAACCCAGCCCTTGAACTTGCGCACCTTTCTGATGTCCACCGACAGCTCGTAGAGGGAGGAGACTGTACGCTGGTTCTCCTGTCTCTTGATGGGAGGGGTCCCAGAGGAGGCCGAGACCGAAGGAGGAAGGAGGAGCCTCATCCTCTGACAGGAGGCGCACAAGGAGGCAGAGGTGACACGAAGCATCATGGATCTGTGGGCCAGAAATACACATCAGACTCATTTTATCATAAAGTTATCAAGGCTGAAAATGTAGAGATCTACTCCAATAAAAATTGAGTTAGCATGTTCTTGTGGCACTTTAAGCTACATTTTCTTTATAAAATGCCAAAAGAACATGTTAAAAACGACATTTTTTAATCAGATCAGAGTGGGTATTTTAAAAACTTCTAAAAATACTTACTTGAAATTTAGGCAGAAATATTTTACTACTTTTTCAAAGCAGTTCTGAAAACTTTGTGTCTTATTCAACAAGTATTTTGAATTTAAAAGGATGTTTAATGTATAGAAAAATACCAACATAAAAATTAATTTAAAAAGTATTTATCCTTCGTCACACATAAAATATATTATTTCCCTTGAAATGTATTTCATATTTATTGATTAATAACTTATGTTTGTCATTGATGATCAGTGACTTTAAAACATCTCTTTGTGTGTGAAGGTCAACATTTATATAAAAAAAAAATCTAACTGAGGTGACTGTAGCTTAACAGTAAGTAAAATAGCAAACAAACATGCTTATGTATGTGTCACTCGGTTTTGCACGTGCGTGATCTTTTTTAAATAGATTTGGAAGGTTACGGTGAACCATAATCATAGGAACCAATGAAACAGTTGTGGGTGCTGGCATGTGGAGTCACATGTGCCTGTTATATATCACAGAACAAACAGCAGCGACGCCATTACCGGAAGTGAAGGTGAGGACCGCAGCGGCAGACACAAATAAAACTGTCAGATGTTAAGAGAAAAATTAGCAATAGAGTTGTTTTATTTACCGGTTTGTCTGTTTTTCCAGCTGCGGGACTCACTTCGTCATCACGCACGACGCGCTGGTTTCATAACAACAGCTGCTGTTGGGCGGAGTTTGGGGAGGTGGTGCGAAATGCGCATGCGCAAAAGGCAGAATGGTCTTGGCGGGAAGAGGGTTGGACTTCCTGTTTCTAGCTTCTTCTATCCGCCACGAGGAGACGCTGATTCCAGAGAGGTATGGTGAAAAAAGGCGCTAGAAAACACAACCGAGGCTTTAAATACATTTTACAAAAAATATTTAAACAATCATTTTGTTGTAAATCCCTAAAGTACCTCTTTTATGTAGTACATGTTTCTTTTAGGAATTAGCAACAAAATATTTTTTTCTTCCCAAATCAAGACTGAATTACTCTCAAATCCATTTATGCTAATTTTTTAAACTGAAAAAATTGCTTCTTTTTTCATTTTTAAATGAGAAAATTGTTTAGTTTTTTATGTCAAGTTAAAAAAAATAGATACATTTTTTTGTAATTTGAGAAACAAAAGTGGTTTAAAAATATTTTAATAAAAGTAGGAACGAACTGCTCAAAAGTCTCATTTACTTTTTTAAATGTGCGATCTTATTTGAATTAAATTACACCTTTAATGTCATAAAAGCATGACTTTTAACTTTTTAAAAATTGCTGCTTTTAGTAGGATTACAACTTTCTTTGTGTAAAAACGTCTTTTTCTTAAAATTGTTAAACTTTTTTTCTCATAATTTTATGGTTTATTCTCATGTACTCCATTGTAAAATACATTCCTTCAATATGCCATAGATTTGTTTTAGCATTTTTAAACACAACCTAATAACTATTTTTAGCTTGATCGTTGCACTAAAGCTCTGCAACTCTGTTAGAATGGAGTCTAAAATGAACAAAATAAAAAATGTATACAACAAAAAAATTAACAAGGCAAGTGTTTGATTAAAAATATAAGTTTCAGCAGTATTTAAAACAATCAAGGTGTAAGATGGTTCATTGTGAGACACACTTCCCTTTAAGTTTTTGGTGTTTTTGACACAGATTAGGAACTACATCTATGGTTTGATCTAATAAATAATTTTGTCTGGTATAATCTAATCTTTTAAATTAAAATAGATGAAATTCTCTAAAAATTATCTCTGACATTGCTGAGTCTTCCAATCATCTCCTTCTGGACTACCAGAGGAAAACAATACTATGTCCAGTCCCGATTTTTCTAAATCCACCAAAAACTTCAAATTCCAGAGCTCATTTGTTATCATTGAAAAGCTCCATATGTCCTCTGTAGATACTCAAAGAAAAAGACTCAGGAGTATGCAGTGGTTGATAGATATTAACGTTCAGAAATGTCTTCTACAGATCACTCATTTGCATTGCTAGTACTATGACGTGAAGATAAATATTTCTCTACTTTTTGGCCAATCGAACTATAAAAGGTGAAGTATATTTCCATTTCTATGTCTTATAATCATATTCCTTTAACATGTATAAAATGCTGTATTAAAAAGGATAAATCTGAGTTGCGCCTCGCCAAAGACTATAGAACTTTAGACTGTAGTTCCAAGTGTTGACCACATGAGGTCAGTGTGTACTTCTTAATTCTTGTTCAAACTAGATGGATAGTAGGGCTGCCACAAACGATTATTTTATTAGTCAACTAATCAAAAAAAATAATCTGAGATCAGTCAACTAATCAGGTTGTGCTTCGACTGGATTTAAAACACACATCTAAATAGGGGTGTAACGGATCACAAAACTCACAGTTTGGATTGTCTCACGGTTTTGGGGTCACGGTTCGGATCATTTTTCAGATCAGTAAAAAGTAAAAAACAACAGGAAAAAATAACAAAATAAAAGCCTGAAATTAATGTTTTGAAAAGTTTGAAAAACAAATATGCTGTACTTTAAAGCGTAAATATACTCTCACAAATATTACGTCAAAACATTTGCTCATTGGAGCCCATTTATAAAAAACAAAATGTCTTTCAACTTTGGACACAAATAAAAAAAACTAAAACATGTCGTTTCTGATGACATTTAAGCATCTTGAGACCAAACCTACAAAAACTGGGAGAGAGGAATGCCTGAGAATAGTTTTGAAATGACCAAATCTATCTGCAATAACCCTAAAAATACACATTTTTTCTTGTATGGAACACAAGTTCTGCAATTTCAGAAATTTCGTTGGACAGTTTTTCCTTTTATTTTTCTTGTTTCCCACATTTTCAAGCTCCGTTAGCATGTTGTATGATACCCTAGCCTACCCAGAGCTTCCTGTGACATCACTGCTGACCGGATTAGTCAAAGAGAATGGCAGACCCGGCATTAGGAAGCAAACACCATAGTTTTGAGAAAAAACAAAAAACAAAAAAATGACGCTTTGACTACCAAATTAGTTGTTGACTATTTTATTAGTCTACGTAGTCGCAACTAATCAACTAATCGTGGGAGCCCTAATGGAAATCCCCTTTAAAAATATATTCATGGTGTTTTTAATTTTCTTACTCAAAGGCAAAAACAAAAATACTGTAAGATCTAATAGTCTAGAAGAATAATCAGGTTATTTACTGTTTTTTAAACACTAAACAGGAGTTCATTCTGAGCTATATAAAACCCCAGAAGGCACGTTTATAAATAAACCATCTAACATTAAGCGCCTGATGCCCACAGTTGTCCCTCGCCAGCGGAAACCTTGATTATCCGGGAACCACCTGCTGTCCTCATGTTGCTCTCAGGCAGATTTTAGAGGAGCACAGTCTGCTGTGGGGTGACGCATTCATGGGGCATTCTCACAAGCATCAAGGGTCTCTCTGTTATCCCACTCAGGCCACAATTAGCCTATCTTCAGTAATGTCAGCGCTGTGAAGACTTATGAAAGGTTTAACATTGAAAAGCCTGGAGATAATAATGCATCTCTCAGGCTTTATACCAAGGAGGCGCAAATGCATCAAGCTCATTTAGACTCTCAGACTGCAGGGCAGCTGTTGCTGCATCATCTTTCAAAGTTTGCATTTGTCCTTCTCACCTTCTAAATTCAAACTTGTTGTAGAAGAGGGTGACATTTGTATTTTTTTCATGGGGGTGTATCTTTCCTTCTATCATGTTTTGATACGTATCTTAATGCATGGTTCATGGATTAATACAACTTTGTGGTGATACGATACAGTCCAATTCTTTTACCTACATGGATTTAATCTAGATATTAGGGTTGCCACGATTAGTTGACTAATCGACGAATAATCAACAATTAAAATAGTCAACAACTAATTTGATAGTCAATTAGTCATTACTTTATATTACATGGAGTCAGAGTTTAGTAAAGTTATGATGGCATTCTGTTAGCTTTTTGGACTATTTTGCCATTTATTAAGTTTTTTTTAGGCCATTTTGAAGTTTAGCTAACATTTCAGTTGCATGCTAGCTGTTTTGGCTAATTTAGGCATTTTTCAGTTTTTTAGGCTAATTTCACATTTAACTAACATTTTAGCTGGCTATCGCCTTCAGGGTTTTCAGCTATTAGTTGCAGTGATTTCAGCTATAAACTTCAGTGTTTTTAGCTATCAATTTCAGCATCTTCAGCTATCAGCACTAGCATCTTCCAAGGCCAATTTAAGCTAACAGCATTCACACTAGGTTATTACAGGTAATGTTATATATCTATTTTTTAGTTAGTTTAAAGCTAATGATGGTTAAGATGTGTGCTTTACATCCACTTTATGCATGACTCAAGTCGACTAATCAGAAAAAATAATCGGTGATCAGTCGACTCTTAAAATAATCGTTTATGGCATCCCTACTAGACATACAATATTGTTTTTTGACTATAAAACTATAAATAAAAAAGGATTGCAATAGAGAACCTCTTTTTTTTTTTTTATTGGTACTTTTTATTTTCAGAGCGCCAATCCATTAATTAATCCATTAATATGTGGATTAATTTTGGTTGTGCTTACTGATGATGAATCAATTTTAGAGGTACACGACGCTCAAAATGTCTGTTTTTTTTTTTTTTTTTGTTTTTTATTTTATAAGCTCCAATCAAGTTTGGGCATTCTTGTGAATATGCTAATGCGGCTTATGAGTAGCAGTGTTGGACTGTGTGTTTTTTTTGTGTGTGTGTTGCTAACAATGTTGGGAATTAGTGTAGTCACTGTAACGTTTGTTTTAGCGGGATCAGTCTGTTTTTGAGTGTTGTAAACAAGTTTAAGAGTTACAGGTGCTGTGAATACGCTTCTAATGATGCTAATGTGTAGCTTGTTACAACCAAGTTCTAGAGTTATTGTGAACACACTTCATGAAGTCTGAATGACTGACCGACATTTTTCTGACTCGTTGTTTTGCCTAATGCCCCTTATAGTTGTGTGTTCCTCATGCATGACATCCGTTTGAAAATGGACAATTTATTAACCTTTTAATCCGGTGAGCCCCACCGTGTGTAAAATACAGTAAATGTCTTTGACTTAACAGCTTCAAGCATAAAACATGCATTTTGGGTCTTTTAGACTGTTTTGTTCCTTGTAGTTAAATAAAAATGTTCCCTGCTGTTGTTCACTGTCAGCCATTTGTAACTAATCTAACTTTGTAGAAGCAGGTTTGTGATTGGACCCTTTTTTGTTTGCATCACATGTACATAAAAATGCAAAGACAATAGAGACACAACAGGGAGAGAAACTGAAAAAGTTTACCAGAAACTGGTTATTTACAGATCCTGCTGTTACTCCCAGTACAAAATCTGCTTTTCCATATGTATCTGTATCCTTTATAACCCAAATTTTCTCATTTACTGTGTGAAGGAGGCTTCTAAAAGCAGGAATACTTTATTTGCATGCCAAAGGGAGACTGCTGTTGGATCCAATTTAGATTTGGACAAACGGAAACAGAAAGGGATCCAGCTACAGACCATATTTGTTTCTGGGAAACTTGATGGGCCGCTTCAAGCTTTATTGGACCTAAAGAACCACATTATCTGGTTATTTAGCTTGAGTGACAAGATTAGCAACATTCCAACACTACACACTCTGCTTTAGATTTATAAATGTCTTGTGAAGTGATAAAAGTCAGCAGTTTTTAAGGAGTTTATGAATTGTTTTGATTGGCAGGCAGTTGTGCAGCTTGAGTTTTATTGGTTCTTGTTTATGGGAACTGGACGACTCAAGTATGCACAAGCATCTGTTGTGTTGCTGAAATAGTTCCTCATGTTGTCCTTACAAAGGAATGAGGAGCTCTGAAGGGTCAGAGTGGGCATCTCGGGGGTCTATAGGGGATAAAGAATGCCTGTGTGGCTGACAAGACCTTTCCATCTGTCTCCGAGTGCCCTGTCGCCAGGCCACACCCAGAAGGCCATCATGGAAAAGTCACATGATGAAGACCAATCCTTAAAGCCCCCATCTGGCTTTCCCGAGACTCCAGTCTTCTTGATTGTGAGACTCCAGCTGGTTCGTCCTCTTTCACCATGGCAGACTTTGAAGAAATCGAGTACGAAGAGGAAGAGGAAGAGGTTGAGGAGAAGTATGAGGAAGAGTCTAAATCCAAACACAAAACGATTTATGTGCCAAACATGGTTCCTCCTAAGCTTCCTGATGGCGAGAAAGTGGATTTTGATGACCTCCACCGCAAGAGGCTGGAGAAGGATTACAATGACCTGCAGAGTCTTATCGAGCTGCATTTTTCCAGCCGTCAGAAGGAAGAGGAAGAGCTCGTCTCGCTGCGCAACCGCATCGAACGCCGCCGCGCCGACAGAGCCGAACAGCAGCGCGTCCGTGCGGAGCAAGAGCGTGAGCGGCAAACACGGGTGGCCGAGGAGAGGTCAAGGATGGAGGAAGAGGCAGCCAAGCAGCGCGCCGAAGAGGACGCCAAGAAGAAGATGGTATTCTCCAACAAGTCATTCGGTGGATACCTGCAGAAGGTCGACCAGAAGAAGGGCAAGAAGCTGACGGCTCGTGAGGAGAAGAAGAAGGCCTTGATGGAGCGCAGGAAGCCGCTGAACATCGACCACCTGAACCAGGAGAAGCTGGCGGAGAAAGCCCAGGAACTCTGGCAGTGGCTCTACCAGCTGCACTCTGAGAAGTTTGACCTGTCTGAGAAGCTCAAGAAGCAAAAGTACGAAATTCACGTGCTGCGCAACCGAGTCAGTGACCACCAGAGGTTCTCCAAAACTCTCAAGAGCTCTCGTGGAGCCAAGAGCAAGCCGAGTTCCAGGAAGTGAACAGACCCGACTGCAACGCCTTTTTTGGATCCTTTTTTTCCATTTTGCTTCATAGAAGAGATTCCAGGAACTGATTCAAAGTTTATGGGAATCCTTTTCTGAGGGACCGATCTTCATCAACTAAGTCAATTTGCCAAGTTCCTAATGAATCATATCAGTTGTTTTATTTTTGTTTTGCTGTGTTTATCTTTATGATTCTTCATACCAGCTAACACTTTATATCTCTTGTTGATCTATATTTTCATTTTTATGTACTCCTGTTTTTTCCATTAAATTCCATTCTATGTCGGTCTTTGTCACTTTGATGTTGCTTCTTCAACCCAGAAACTGTTCCTCCTCCCACCCTGAATGGGGAGGTGTGATGCCAGTGGGGGGGTGGGGGTATATGCCTTGGGGGCAAAAAGTCCAACAGGTGCTGACTTATTTTCTATCCACCTACTTTAGGCTTAGAGGCACAGAAGAGTTAAGCAGTTGAATATTTAGGAGAATTATCACCAAGATTCAAAATGTCACAAAGAACACTTAAATACACAAGTTTTTATAATAATAATTTCTAAAGAGAGCACTATTTTTAAAAAATCAATGTCATTTGTGTCAGTAGTTGCTTTCGATTTTAATTTAATTTAATTTATTTGCACTTACACAACATATTGCAAAAAACAGGTATAAAAATACATAAAAAATAGTCGCAGAAAGATTGAAAAAAAACCTTATGGGCTTATTATAGAGCCTCTACCTAATAAAACTAAATGAACATAAAATACAATTATACAATTTTATACATTCACAGTTATGAATGAATTATACATTCACAATTATACACTTTACACATCTTAAAAAACTAAAACATTTAGATTTCATAACAATGTTATCATCAGTGATTGCCTTAAACTTTTTTTCAAAGAAGATTCTGATACGTCATTCATGGCCAGATGGGAAAATTGACTCCAAATTAAATTAAATATTTTAGCTTATGAGTCTTTAAAGTTCATTAAAAGAAAGATGTTGTTTTTTTAGTTCTAGTATACATTTTTATATTATATTTCAAAATCAGAATCAGCTTTATTGACCAAGTAGAAGTGCACATATTAGGAATTTGACCCCTATGTACAAAAAAAGGTATACAAAGACAAGGCATATTTAGGTTAAAAAATTACTATATATATATATATATATATATATATATATAAAAGATATTTACAACATTTGGTGTGGTTTTGTTCTCTATGACTGGTCAGGAGTTCATCAGTGCGATAGCTTGAGGGAAGCCGTCTTTGTGGTGCATGGTTTTGGGGTACACAGCTCTGAAATGCCACCCCAAGGGGAGGAGTCTAAAGAGATTGTGTGTGTCGTCTGTAAAAATTGTACTAGTCTGTTTCCTAACCGTGGACCTTTACAGGTCCTGGATGGAACGAATGGTTGAACCTATAGTCCTTTCTGCAGACCTGATGGTTCTCTGCAGTCGGTCCCTATTGTGTCTGGTTGTGGATCCTAACCAGATCGGGACGGATGAGAGATTGGGTTATTGCAGAGTAGAAGATGGTCAGTAGCTTCTGAGGCAGGTTGAACTTCTTCAGGAAGTACAAGTTCTTCTGGGCCTTCATGCGGATGAGTCCTATGTAGGACATCCACATCAGCTCCCATTAAATAATGGACCCTAGGAACCTTTTCAAGTCTATTCACTCAGATATTTATCTGGATTTCTTGCCTTTCTTTAGCATCTAAAACTCTCCTATCTTATGGCATCAAAATATAGCAACAGATATTTAAAGCAAAACATTTAAGAGTTTTCTGTTCCTGCTTTGTTCTGTGCAGAATCAGAAAAAGCTATTTAAAGTGGAATGCAGCATCAACACTAAAAGAAAAGTCAGTCAACAGACAGCCTGCAAAACACAGCATTACCTTTGTGTCCTAAAAATGGAGAAGTGTAAAAAATTCAGACTCAATTGACTGAAATACTCAAGAAAAACTGACATCAAACTTTGAAATGCATTCGGTGTGAAAAGATTAATTGACAAGCAACAAAAAAGTCAATCTTTTCAAATTTTTTAAATTTTTGGTCACGAAATTGTATTAGTTTTGAAAGAAGATGGCGAGTTACCAGGAGACATATCACCGAAACTGTTTTAGACAATGTTTTTAAAATATGTCAATTTGAAGGTTTACAAATGCAATATATCTGATGTATCTTTGAAGAAGGTTGCTCTTTCTCGCTAAAATGTTAAGACCATGTTTCTTCTAATTATTTAACGAAAAAAAAGTTAACATAAGATTTAGTTTTGGCATTGATTGAATTCTTGCCTCAACTATGTATTCATCTCTCTTTAAAGAAATACAAAACAGCAAAGTTTCGAGGGATTTAGAAGGCTGTAGCAAAACAAAAACATTAAGAATAAAGAAAAACATGAGGCATTCAGGATTTAATGATTATTTTAGAGTGGAGTGGAGTCGTGTACCAGCTGCTACACAGACCGGTACACGACTGAAAAGAGCCTGAAGCTCAGAATCTGAAGATGCTGAAATATATATAAAAAAAAATGAATTGAAAAAGTCAAACATTTGAACGATGAAGTTAATCTGCAATAAATCACCTTTAACAAAATTTAAAAGCTTGATGGAAAAATAAATGAGGTTTTCTCTTGGAGACTAAATAGCGCCACCATGAGGCACATCAATGATACTGTTTTCCTGTGAAACACCAGCATCAGCACACAACTGATCTTTGAGGGACTTATTGCTCAAATGTACTGAACTTTAATATTTCTGAAGAAATGGAAGTGATAATAGTTAAATAATTTCTTCCTTTTCTCATCTATCATTTATCCAGAGTTGAAATAAAACTTATTTTTATTTAAAAAATCCAATCAGCACATTGAATCAATCAATCTTCATTTAGCACAGTAGAGCTGGGCAAGAAAAGGATAGAAAGAAAACTGAGCTCCGCTTTAGAAAACAAGAAATGGATATTAAAAAGCAAATTTCAACTTATGAGGTTGGAAAAAGAGGAATTTGCAGCTTGACTGCTACTCATTGATGCAAAACATGGAAATTAAGTTTATTTTAGTATTTGTGAAGCAATCAAATAATAAAGTCAAACGTTTTCACAGGATAAGCAATTAAAAATGACATAAAACATGCAATAAGATTAGTTTTTTTTTCTCAAGAAATCAATGAATGACAAAAACATAAACACGTTTAGTTTTGACACATATGAAAAGAGCAAGGTCAGATTTATAGAATAAATCAATAAATGGGAAAAAAATGTAAGAAAACAACAAAAAATGCAAAAATAAATAAAAATTGTAGCCTCAACAGAGCACAAACTAGTGTCCTGCTTGTGCCTGTCCCAAGCCCGGCCAATGCAGAGGACAGTTTCAGGAAGAGCATTGAACAAAAGTCTTGTCAAAGAGATCAAAGTAAAAGATAGACATTTTTATGGACTGATTTGATGATAACATCACTTTCTAAGCTTTTTAGGGGCTCTGGGGGACATGAAACCCCGAACTCCAAGTACACCCAGATTTACACCCTCCTTGATATGCATCCCATAATTGGATTAAATCCAGGCCTGAAAGAGAGTCACAGTAGTTATTTCTAAAATTCAGATCATTTGTTAATGTCATTAATTTCTACTTTTTCTCTATTTATGAGCTCCAAACTTTCCTTTCATTTTATTACTTTATGCTTATTTTTGTTTTATTTTCTAATCAACATATTACTTACTATCAGAAACAGGTTTGAAATATCATTGTTTTGTCATTTTTATTGTATTATTCTGTTATTTTGATGCTTGAAATAGATCCAATTTTACATCATTGTCGCACCGTTTGACAGTCTAGACGACCACGACCCCTTTCCCTGCTAAAGAGAGGAAGGGGTTCAGCTCAGTAGTTTTCTTCCTTCTGGACCTGCAGGCGTCTGAACTCACCGTGTTGAGGGAGAAAAGATTCCTCCACTAGATGGCAGTGAAAACACAGATTAAGAAGGCTTTCAGACGCACCTTTGAGAAGATTTTCTAAAGCACACAATGTTCATGAAAGCTCATCAACCCAAATCCTTTTTATAAAAAGGAAAAAATAAGTATTTTAATGATTAACAAGTATTGTTGTAGGAAAGTAAAGCTTGTGAAAAACTTTCCTGAATGTCTGTTCAGACTACATGATGTTTTTTTTTGTTTGACAGGAAACTCTTTCCAAAACAGCGGTAACATCAGTCAGGAGAAGTGCAGGGAAATCTGAAGCGCCTGCAGGTTTTGACTGTCTGATGCTGAACCGCTGTGTTGCTCTCACAGCTGTGACGAGCTATTAAAGCCTGCCAGACGCGGCGGTATGCCCTCAGGTTGCCATGGAGATGGGGAGAGGCTCTCTTTACGGTCTCTGTACCCATCCTCGGTTACACTGAGTCCTCTCAGGTCTCCGGGTTTATGCTGAAAGGAGCAGCCATGTTGCTGCAACCTGTTGATGAGACGCAGTCAGGCGGCGTGTGCAGCTGGAACAGAGAAAAGTTGCGAGAAGAGGCGGGGCCAACAGGGTCATCCGCACAGACACTGTTTTCTCATTAGTACCCAGCAGAGATTTACAGCAGATACTGTGTGCTGCTTGATTGACAGTTCCTGGGCCTGACTTCCAGCTCTGACCACGCACTTTCTGTCTGTTTCAGTTCAGATCGCCTCTTTGCTTTAATTAGAAATGATTAGGAGTGTCTAAAGCGATATTTTTGTTGCTGTTTTGCCTGATAGCATCATTATTCTGGCTGTGTTTCAATAGTGTTCACCCCCCAGCCTTAAAATTAATCATATTTTTGATCTAAAGTTACTCAGAGTTTGAACATTATGTTCAATGATATAAAATAATCTCACGAGGTAGGACGGATGGTTAGAACACTGGGATCAGAAAACACTTTCAGATCCATCTTTTGACATGGTCCTCTGTTCGTTTCCAATCGGACAGCTTTGGTTTGCAGTTCGTTCTGAGTCTTCTCCGCCTTACAGCATGGCTCCGGCATACCAAAGTAGCAGTAAAGAGTGTTGAACCTGACGTTGACACTGACAAAATAGGAGAGTTTGAATTGGTGAACTATCCTGACAGGGATCGCAAAGTGTAGGACTTCCAGAGTTCTGTCTAGTTGCTTTGCCCTGCCATCATAATTCTTGGCCAATGACTGAAGAGATCTTTGGTCACATGGTTTGGTTAGCTGTCTTTAGGTCAAAACAGAAATGTCCAAAAGACGGCAGTCTGAACACAGACAAAACTCAAGATTCAGGATTTGATCCTAAACAGTTAAGTGACCCTTATAGAATTTGTTTTAAAAATGGTGCATTTAAAATCCTTGAATTTGTTCAAAAATATGGATTCTGGTTGTGCTTACTGGTCTCCACTTGATTCTCAAAAACCTATCAAAATGTTTTAGTCCAACTTTGTTCAATGCCAAGATCATGGTCAGGACCCACACGCACTGATTGATTACTTTTTTTTGTTTACTGTACTTACTTTTTACTTTAGACTAACTTTTATCTTTCTCTATCCAAAGAGCCACAATGGAAGTTAAAAGAGCTGCATGTGGCTCCGGAGCCGCAGGTTGCAGTTGTATACAGTCAGCGGTGAGGGCTTCGGGGTGTTGGGGGGCTATTTTAGCCCTCGCAGCTTATTGAGTAGAGAAGAAATGAGTCTTGAGTCATTCCAGAGTTCCCTATTACTCCAGTTATAAAAGATCAAAAAAGTATTGCAAAGTTGGTAAAGTTCTACTACTAGTCAAGAAAAAGGAATACAAAAATTACCCTAAATACTAATATTTGTGTGTCTAAGAAAGCAAAATAGAACAAAGGTTTATCCTGCAAGTTTAGATTAAAAATAAAAAAAACAACAGATGGAATTTGTCAAAATTGTTTTGTGTTTTACATCTCAATAACTAGATTGAAATGAATGTACAAACGTACAATTTTTCATCCTGTTCTGCAGAACATAAAGGTACAAACCTGCATCGCCATGGTTACATCATCCAACACAAATCAAGCAGTCATGCTCCATAAATAGACGCAGCATTACAAGGAACTAACGCATGACTTTTTTTTTAAGATGATTTCTTTTAACTGGGTAATGTATTTAATGTACATTTGATTGTGTTAAAGGCTGGATTCAGATTCCCTGTAGATATCAGGCCCTTTGTCATCATCATTGCCCCTGTGGATGCTAAACGCTCTCCACAGTTCACTGCCGTCTCCAATCCTTAGTTTGGTGCTGATTACAAAATGCATAATCAGAAAATGAGTTTACCACTGAGTGTTGTGAGTAAAACCTCCATTAAGCAACAACTATTTTAATTCCTCTAGAAATTGACACATTTCTGGCTTGATTAAAGTGAATTTTTTATGAACAGACATTTATCAGTATAAGAGAGTCATTGTGTAACTCCTTTGTGGAGAAAAATGGGTCTAACTGAACTGATAGAATCGAAATTATCCGGTAAATTATTTTAATTAGAAGTAGAATCCACAACGATATGAAAGTAGGAAGCTCTAAAACATATGATGGTGGTGGTTGTTTTACAGCAGGGTAACTGCACTGTGTTGCCCCTCAGGAACACTCGAGCTCCCGGTCTCAGGATGCCATGAGCCTGTGGATAAAATAGTTTGCCCCGGAGATGGTGTCACTCGGACTTATCGGCAACCCCGTCCAAATTGAGATGGGAGTTGGTAGCAGCCACAGATATAAAAGGAGGTTTAGCCAATCCGACAGGGCATTAATCTCTGAGCATCCTGCAAGGTTTGGAGCGCCGATCCCTGCGGGCGTGTAAAAAATGTGATGTCGCCATGCATCTTATCAGGCCCTCATTGTAAACCTTGAGAGCCAGTTCTGCGGTCTGCAGCTGCACAATGTAATGCACTCTGCTCAAGTGAGAGTAATAACAGTGAAGCCTTATTTGCTTTTCTACTCGAGGAAGAAGTCATAAGTAAAGGCTCACCTCTCAGGTGGGTTTGACTGAAGGGCTTTTGGTTTGCATAAAGAATAATCTTATGTCGTGACTTCTGTTTTGGTGCATGTAGGAAAAAAACTGTACTTTTCATATATATATTTTTTTATTTGTTAATCTGAATATTCATTTCTTAATATATTTTACCTTTAACTGAAAACAAAACTCCGTAATTACAAATGCATTTGACATGATAGCAGATTCCATGGACTTTATCTGAAAGAGGGGTCTCCAACCTGTGGCTCTTTCATCCCTCAATTGAGGCCCTTTTGGCTTTGAAAAAATGCCCACAATTTGACTAAACAATGGGTTTGCAGTTTATAGTTTACGTTTTTTATAGTTAATTAAGTTTTGTCATTTATGTTTAGATCTTTAACATGTCAGATAACAGCAAAATGATGGTAAAAGGCTTCAACTACAGTCCATTCATCCATGGATGCATCCCATAATGATAGAAAAGGCCATCTTTGACTGTGCTGTTTTTTTTCCATTTTTAATTCAAGTAAATCAGCTGAACCAGGAGGATCATGTTTGACACTGGGTTTATTTTTTTTTGAAAGGAACTTGGATGATAGATAGATAAATAGAACATACCATTGTCGTGTGTGTAGTGTTTTGTGAAATATTTGTAAAGCTAATGTAAGTTGCACACGCTTATGACATACAAGTGATGCTATCATAGGTTGCCTTTACGCCACAGTCTAGTTAGTGAGGTGTGAGTACTGGTCCAGGACTGACCGCATGCAAATGCTACATGCACTGGGTTTGCAGGTGATACATAAGTACCCATTCAACCCTGTAGGATGTCTATACAAGCGACTTTCTGATTGCCTGATTTACTAGTTCTAAAGGTGCATTCACAAGGTTTCAGTGTTAAGTCAATGGTACAGATCCGACATGAGGCGATCTGAAGTCCTGTAACGCGAGTTGAGCGACAGGGTCTGCCAGCAACTCGTTTTGAGTGACAAATTGGGCGGCGCAGGCAAAATTTAAAGTTTGACAGGTCTCTGCGCCACATCTACCTATCAGGAACTCAGCTTTGGCCTTGTGACGTTTTCAGTGACTTGTGTATTGTACTAAGGTGCACACAGTGGCTGGATCGACTTGCGTTTAAGCGGCCACTTTCAATGAAAAGTCTTTAAAAACGCTTATAGACAAGAATTTCAGGTTTGCGCTATGGAAACAATCATGAGTCCAGTCGCGGGCTCTACCACCTGCCGTTATTTGATTGCGCGCTGAAAGTTTAACCAGTTGAATAACTGCACCCCATTGTTGTTCTGGAATTAATTTGTTACCACATCATAGAAAACATGGATGATGTTGAGTGAGTAGCTTGGGTTTATATGTTTTGGAGAGCTCTACAGAGACCTCTGACACCAGATCTTTCAGAGTCTCTCTGAGTGCGGTGTACTTCCCTTGAGCAGCGAGAGCTGCACCCAAGGGCCGTTTTGAACGTTCCCTTTGTCTGTCTGTTGAAAATAAGAAAAACACAAGTCCATGAAGCTAGAGCGGTCCCGCGTCCTACAACGGCACTCGCAGCGGCTCTCCGGGATGCCTAGGCAGGCAGAGCGAGCTCCACTGCCTGAGCAGTCGACCTCGCTAGGTCTGCTGGGCGCCTGGGCGTCATCACTATTAGCTCTGGTGAAGCCTGGGCAACAGCCCTCACTAGCTAGATAAGCTGTCCACTGGGCGGCTAGCTAGCGTAGCCGTTAACCCAACTCAATGGGCTTCGTGAAGGGCTGGCGACCCGTCCAGGGCGTATCCTGCCTTTGCCCAACAGTAACTGGGACAGTCTCCGGCAACCCTGCGGCCCTCACAGGTTAAGAAAATGAAAAGAAGTTCAGGACGAAAGTCTTCGCATCAAGCTTCATCCCACTGTAGGAGCGCTAATAAACCGAAGTAGAATCCCCCCGCATGTCCGGTGTGAACACCACTTGTCATGAAACCGCGTACAGAGTGTTCTTCAGTTTGAATGCAGCAAAGGTGTTCACTAAGACCTGTTGCTCGCATTTTTTCCCTATGGGCTCATCGAGTTGTCTACGACCTTGATATTTTGTCCAGGTTTGCCCATTTTTTTTGCCCACAGACGGCCCGTATCCACCTGTAAGGTCAGTTGTGACAAAGACTTAACAGAAGGGATGAGAGGCGTTGTGTTTTAATGACAAGAAACCGAATTGTAAAAGCTGAATTTACAAAACACTAATTATAAGTAAAATAACAAAAACCATAAATTTCTGAAAATAACTGGACCAAAGACTCGAATTGTCTTTCTACTAAACAAATTCAAAACCAAAACCATCATAAGACTAAATGATAGGAGGCTTCCTTGGAGCAAAGTGTTTTTGTTTTTTTTTTCTGAGTGAGAATAGTAAAGATAGAACCTTATCTCCAAAAAAAAAAAAAAAAAAACTAAAACAACAAAATGAAGAAATCTGAACAGACAAATCCTCACATCGACATATTAAAAAAAAAGATCACCCCCTCCTATCTAATAGGCTAATATGTTAACGAGGTATAATCTAACAGAGTTCACAGATTTGGAAAGTTTATGAAACTGTTTAAAGTTGTAAGTTTCTGTCTATTTTCTATGAAGCGAAAATTACAGATCAAATCTGCAGCTCAGTGATCACCAAAGCTGCCATCAGTTATTACAGCTAAATGATCAATGTAATTTGTTTCTGTCTGAACAAACGTTTCCCTTCTAAATGTGTCATTTCATCAAATCAAAAAGATGTGAAGGACGGTTTGAGCTTGATGCTGTCCAAGGAATCGTAAAAGGGTGTCGATTTCATAAATTACACACATCTGTGTTTATTATAGATCTGTTAAAAATGCACCGTGATGGGACTGCTGTGCGTAATCCCACTGAGTCATGCCAAAGTGTGGCTGTTCTTGTGTTGTGCGTTGTGGGGATACTATAAATACAAGGCTGCTCAGTTCCCTACCAGGCGGCTACGGAGAAGGAACGACTGTGACTCACCTCTGGCGTGTAGGAGCCGCTTATTCATTGAGAAACGGCTCTGACTCCACACCAGCATCACACATGGGATCTCTGCTAATGTGCAAAGAGTGGAACAGCAAACAAACTAGGATTATAGAGGCTCAAACTGATTCCAAAGGCTTCACCAAACTCCAATAGTCAGTTTTAGACCCCTTGTATATTGATGACATTAGGTCTAACAAAATCATTGATTAATCTAAGTTTGACCTTGAATTTTTAAAAAGTGAAACAAAAACAACTTTCAACCAACCATCTAATAAACCATCAAAGCAAAAAAAAAGATTTTTTTTAATATATTTAAAAAAAAGTTTGATCTACGAAAGTTATCTTTCTTTAAGGGATTATGAATAAAGAATAATAGAGTTGTTTGCTGTTTTGATAAATGCTTCTATGACCTAACTCAAGTTGCTATTACTCAACCTTTACACCAGGGGTGTCAAACTCAATCACACCAGGGGCCATAATCCAAAACACACCTTAGGTCGCAGGCCGAACAGGATAAACATTTATTGAAAACTCTAAAACTACATTTTTAAAACTTTAAAATTTTAACATAATTATGAATGAGATATATAGCATTACCTGCAATAATGCTAGTGTGAATGCTGTAAGCTGAATTTGGCCTCTGAAGATGCTGAAACTGATAGCTAAAATCACTGAAGCTAATAGAAGAAAATGCTGACGCTAGTAGCCAGCTAAAATATGAACTAAATGCCAAATTAGCCTTTAGAGCTAAAAAAAAAAAAAAACTAGGTTAGGCAAAATAGTTAGCATGTAGCTGAAAAAATAGCTAAACTTCAAAATAGCCTAAAAAACTGAAAATAGAAACCCAAATTTGCCAAAACAGCTAGCATGCTACTGAAATATTAGCTAAACTCCAAAACAGCTTAAAAAATAGAAATCAAGAACATGTTCACTAAAAATAAAAAAATACTATCACAGTTACTTTTCCCAGTTCACCCTCACCAAAAATAAGTATTCTATAAGTATATGTTTAAATTATACTTAAGTATTGAAAAGTATATTTCCCCAAGTTTACCAAGTACACTCAAGAAGTAAACTTGCAGTTTATCAACAAGTATACTTCGTAGAACTAAATTGGCCGACTTTAGTTTATAAAAAAGTTTACTTAGAAGTTTACTTAAAGTAACCTTTCTGGTATGCTATTACTTTACTGGCAATAAACTTTAAGTTTACTTTAAGTTTATAAAAGCACACTTTGAAGGATATCTAATGTAGATTTTGAGGTTTACTTTTTGTTAACAAGTATTAAACTTCTACTAATTACTGTATAAAATTATATTTTCAATATCCTGGAAACATCCCAAGAATACATCTTCCCCACTTTTAATGCTGTGTAATAGAGACATCAAATAGATATATAAATATAAAGTTTATCTCTAGTACCTAAAAAACAAACTAAAAGTATACTATCCTAATTCTAGTTTTAAAAAAAGTATACGGTACTTAAAACACACATGACTATACTTATTCTTGGTAAGGGCAAAAGTGGTAACATCTAAAAAAAAAGCTAAAAATTTAAATGTAAAAATGAAACAGAAACTGAAATACAAAAAGGTAGAATTGCCTAAAACTGAAAAACTACATTTCAGAATTGTGCAAAAAGGTTTCTACCTTGAAACATGGAATGGATGAACAAATGTGAAGCTGTTAGGGTTGATGGAGCCTAAAATGTCATTCCTACAGGTGTTCCAGCTTCTATTGATCAGTTACAACCTTCTGTCTTAATCAATGCTGTACGGAACAATGTGGTACCAAACCCTCATGAGCTTAAGGTGAACTGTACTGAAAGGTGAATAAAAAGGAAAAAAAAAACAGCAAGATAGGCAGAGTATGATAACACACAAACAGTGTCTGCAGTCACACACTACTTCTTAACTCCTACAGGATAGTACAGGACTATCAGTGTCCTGGATTTTAATGTAATTCAGACTCACTTCTTCTTCTTTTAATTAAAAAAAAAAAAAAAAGTAAATGTGAACATTTTATGAAGACTGTTTATGAATTTAATAATAATGAAAACTTGTTTAGTAAATAATAAATGTATACATTTTTTAAAATCACAAATTGTTAAAACGCGATTCATTGTGGTCTATATTTCTAGTGAGCATCGATGAACCGAAGGTTCTGGGAAATTTCCAAGGTGCTGGATTTTGGAATTGTTGATTTTTACACTCTAAAAAAATGTTGAAGTCCTGACACAGTGCACTAACATACCAGTAGATCTTCAGTTACTGTAAAGTAATCCCACCTTTATTAAGTTCATGTTTTTGATTAATTGCTTGGAAGGAAGGGATAAATTATTAAGACTTAATCTAAGAGGAGATTTTTTTGTTAATAAGTAATAAAGTCAAATAACAAAGATGAAGACCTTTATTAGATTATTCTAGGAATCAAATGTCATATCGAGTATTCAGTAGTAGGTACTTTATCATTAAATAAATGGGGTAATTAAGACTAGGGTCACATATCCCAGAAAGCCACTGCACAGCGACAGAAATACAAGTCTTTCAGCCAAATCGACAGGTGGCCACCTTTTTTACATCAGTCAGTGGTCGCCCAGGTACATTTGGAGGTCTCCTGGTGACAGACCGGTGGCAGGAAGTGCTACAATTGTCTGATAGGAGGGTCTCCAAGGTCCCCAAAATCTTCTGATGATTGGCCAATTTCAAACTGCCACCCCACTGCCACCATCCGATTGTTAGAAATCGTACGGTAGACACTCAACGAGGACTGTTGACATGAGCCGGGGGCCCGGAGATGACCAGACATCAATCTGGCGATCCAAATGGGGAGACGGCATTGATGCTGCACAGAACTCATGAAGGCGTAAATGGCATCACAGGGACTCTTGAGTATTGACAAATTGTGGTTAATGCCAAGAAGAAAACGAAGAAGACAGAACATTGTGCTTTCTTGGGAGGCGTGTTGACTAAGAATCTGTACGTTTATAAATTGACAAGAATATAATGTGTCTTAAAAATCAACAACCAGAGGGGCAGAATGGCTCACTTATATACTCAGCTCCCAGATAGCTGACGGTACTTAGTATGGATGGAGATATTTAAACATAGTGGTTTTGCAATGACATCCTCTCCACCTAACCACCACCGTCTCCATTTATCACCACACCAACAGTTTTTGAATTTATTTATTGAATAAGGACAGATATAAAAACATAGACATAGTGTTAATGACAGTCCCATGCCCATATCATAATGCTTTTAGCTATAGATAGTTTTCTTTAGCTGGGCTTTTTTTGTTTAACAATTACAAATATGTGTAAAACCAGTTTAAAAGACACAGGGACAGATCAAAAGGATTAAAAACATACATCAAATCAATCTGTTAGAACATTTTCATAAATCAGGCAGCTTATCTTGAAGATTCTGCAGATTTCTCCCCATCATGCAGTGAAGGTTGTATTTGTGACCATACCATAATTATTCCTTTTTTATGTTACTTTGATTATATTGTGGCTTTAGAAGTATTGGGTCTCCAACAAGGTCACAATAGTTCTC
This sequence comes from Oryzias melastigma, assembly GCF_002922805.2. NCBI lineage: Eukaryota > Metazoa > Chordata > Actinopteri > Beloniformes > Adrianichthyidae > Oryzias > Oryzias melastigma. The sequence goes on along the minus strand of NC_050534.1, from coordinate 18,419,009 downwards.
CATAGTTTTGTGTCACGTACCCAAAAGTTGTACTTCTTAGTTTTTAACCAATTAAAGATGCCAAACAGCACTCACACAGACAATATTTCTTTGTGTTTTTTGTCGTGTTGCACAGTTTTACGGCACTGGGAGAACAGATGTTGCGTCTCTGTTTCCATTCCTGTTTTTGTTCTGCCAAATGTTTCTTGTACATCTTGGCCCGGCTTGTTTCATTTGGACATGGGATTTGTTTGCAGCCATGAATCACCGCATCTCCAGATGAGCCGTGCATGTGGTGGAACGAGCAGCGCTCTGCAAGGAGCCACATCTACATTCACACTCACGTCCTCTGCTGGGCGCTCCGGCGGGTGATTCATGGCGGCGACTCCACCTCTCAGAGCAGCTGGAGCGGCCCCGTCGCGCTGAGCCATCGCCTCCTAACCTGTTATTACCGCATGTTCTCGCCACTGTCAGGGATGATGATGGTGCCGCTGCTCCCACCTGTTGGAGGCTTCTTGTTCCCCCGTCTCCTGGGAGCTCCGAGCACCTTTATTACTGTCTCTGCATGATTTTGAATCAGAACTTAATGGGAGCCTGTCAGAGGAGGTTTCAGGATCTCATGAAGGAAAGTCAGCCGGCGTTCTTTTTCAAGATGAATTTCTTTCATTTAAAGGCTTCTCTGTGGAGCCACTCCAGCTTTGATTGTTTTGTCCTTTCCACACAATCAAATGAGATTATCTTTTGTTTAGAAAAACTCGGATCCATCCGTTTGCATTAGATTAGATTAGATTTGAAATCTGTTGCCTCTTTAGCAACATGAACTTCTGTGGTTTACTTCTTTCTTTTTCCATTTAGATCAGAACAGTGAAACACAATGCTTTGAGAAAGTTCTAAATTATTAGTTGAAGTTTTGAGGATTAATGGAAAAGATTATATGTGGTAATCTAAATATCTCTTAAATAGCTCTTTTTTTATTCTTGCATTAGTCTATCGTGTGTTTTCTGTGTATATAAAGCCGGCTGTGTTTGGAGAAATGTTGCACAATTTACAGATTATACAGTAATTATACAAAAAATTACTTTCAATTATAGACATCCTGTTGACTTGTCTTTTTTTTTTTTTAACCTTGCAGAGGAAAGTTCACTTCTTTTCCTGGATCTGTTTTAACCGGAGTTTTCTTCACCACATCCAATAAAACTGAGCAAACGTCCATCAGTTTGCTGGTCCATTTTTTAAAAGTCTCCATGGCAGACTTATTACCCACTTCAATCATATTTAATGTATTTTCAAAGTATTCCCACTGTTTTTTTTTTTTTTTTAACTATGATTAGGACATAGTTTCTGCAGAGCGGCAGTGGTTCATTAGAAATCCCCCTCTTGGTTGTGGGGGTAACTATTTTCTTGCTCCGTTCACACCAAACGGGACTCGTGTTGTTGAGCTTGATGCCACATGTGGAAGCTGCTACCAGCTAATGTCAACAGCCTGATCGCTACATGGAGCTGTGTCTTTGTTAACAATATTTGGAAGACCCGGATGATGTTGAGAGATCAATGTTTGCTTATTGTGGAGAGTTCCACAACAATATTAGTCATCACGTCTCCATGTTTGGGTTCATGTGATCATTCAGAGACTCTCCCAGTAAAAGGGGCTTCAGTCCCACTCCCAGAGCTGTCTGTGACATTAGCTTCCACTGTGTTTCTGTGTCTGTTGAATGTATAGATTTTAAAAATCTAACAGCCTTTTGGTTATTCTTCTTGTTAACCTGCATGTGAAGGCTGTTACGCTATGCTGGAAGGATTGAAGACAGAAGACATGAAACCTGGATAAGACCTTATCACGCTAACGGTTCCCATGTCTGCAAAAATACGTTATGGTTGACTGTTGAAACTAATCATTAGATTGAGTCTTTTCTCAAAATTCTAATAAATGAAGGGTCTCTACAAACTAGCGGCAGATTTGGTGGTGGTGACAAACCAACTCTAGTCTCCTCTAAGGCTGCCACAAACGATTATTTTAATATAGTCGACTAATCACTGATTATTTTTTTTTCGATTATTTGACTAATCGGGTCATGCACAAACTGGATGTAAAACATACATCTTAGCCATCATTAGCTTTAAACTAACTAAAAACTAGATATATTCACACTAGCATTATCTGCAACTGAAGATGCTGAAATTTGTTGCTGAAATCGCTGAAGCTGATAGCCAGCTAAAATATTAGCTAAATGCCAAATTAGCCAAAAAAAGCATAAGATTAGCCAAAACAGCTAGCATGGAGC
>NC_050534.1:18406950-18416678 GCF_002922805.2 Oryzias melastigma | reverse complement strand
AAAAAAAAAAAAAAAACTGCCATCCTGAAAATCAACCATCTCAGAGATTGATTAGCTTTTCTATTTTATCACCATCACTAATCATTATCGTTTATACTGAAAAACTGATAAAAATACAGTAAATATAAATTTTTCTTCCATTTAATATCAAGAAATAAAGGACTGAAGGTAAAACTCCTTCTGCTTTAAAACCAGCACAAGTCACTCACCTGTTCCTTCAGCAGACGCTCACAAATCTGACTGCAGTCTATTTTAAAATGACCTGTTTTCTGATATTTTGCCTGATATTTGCCTTGTCGAGCAGAAGATCCATTCCTGCAGCAGCTCATCCCTCTGATTTTATCTTCTTGCACAAAGGCCAAACAGAAAGAGCTTTCATAATCTTCTGAACGCTCCCAGGAGTTAACCACTCCGTCACCTTGCAGAAAATCTGCACTATTAAACGTTCAGAATGTTATTTCAAACATTTTTCTGCATCCGTGATTAAAGCTGAAGGTTACAGATAGGTTTTCATCACCTTTAAGTCTATTTTTAAGATTCTTCAGATGCTTTTTATGTTTTCCTCACAAGTTCTGAAATGTTGGTATAACTTTTAGGTTTTTCTGTCGAGTCTACATCAACTAGTTTTTGTAAAGACATTTTTAAAGAGGAAGTCAGATTGTTCCAGAGTTTTTATTTATTGTAGCCCCTTCCGTATGTCAATACATTTCCCACAGTGCTGCTTCCGCTCGATGCGTCTTAAAGCTCAGTCCAACCTTTCACGCTTCGCTCCAGCTCTAATTTAAAAAGATGGCTGTTGCTAACATTCACAGGTGTTGTTTTACTCTCAGCGTGTTGGTGGGACTCAAACTACCAAACAGAATTTAAAATCAATCGCAGATGAAAGTCTAACATTTCATTTAAAACCACAGAACACTGTCAAAGCACAAGCACATTTATAAAAAGGAACAAAATCCTAAATATGTTTTATTATTTTGGGACAAATTTGGAAGAAGAATATGTAGCTGAGTATGGAGAAGTTAAAACAGATGGTGAAAAAGTGAAGAAAAAACATCAAAATAAAATATAATTTTAAAATAATAACTGGATAAAAAGAAAATGTTAAAAACATGTATAGAAATAAAAGAAAAACAGATCAAGATCCTTGGAAAAAGTCAGAAGTTGAAATCATCATTCCCCTCCATTAAATCCACATTCAACCACTTTCATGTCTTCATTCACTGCATCCGTGATCTTCCTCTTTGGTCTTCCTCCAGATCTGAGGTCTGCAACTTCTCCGGAGCCACATGTGGCTCTTTGGTTAAGAGAAAATTGATATTAAATGACCACATGATTCATTCAACGAGGATCCTAACAATGGTAGCCGTAGTTCTCCATCAATCCTTTGTAGTTTATCAACGTGATACTGACACATTCTGATTTCAGTTTGAGCTTCATTTATCACAGAAAATCAATTGTCAGTTAAGCACAACCAGAATAAAAGCTACGTAAAAGGCCTTGTGCGGTGAAAATCGTGATTTTTCTGAAACTGCCATGCAACATGAGTATTTATGTCCCAAATGAACCCCCGTATAATTATTTTGTCACCCGCGGCCCCGTGTACTCTCTGCAAGCGTTCAAAGATAGCGCGGTCGCTCAGATTTTGTGCAGGTCACAGGTCGTGTGACGTCAGTACAGGAACATCCAGCTCGATCCGCTAGTGTTGTGATGACTTTCTGGGCATGGAATTACTTAACATAATAGAATTTGGACTGCCGTGGATTTGGGGATCCGAACGGGATAATGGTGAATAGGAGTGTGGTATTTGGGTGCAGTAATGTACTGAGGAAGGGGGTCTCCCTTCATGAATTTCCTGTTTCAATAAAGGAGAGGGGCGTTCTCCGGTCAGGGGGAGGCTTTGAGCCCTTTCCGGCCCCCCGGAGGAGGAACGGGGGGGGTGATCGGTCACCTGGCGGGCGCGCGCCGGATGGCCAGGGTGAACCTCAGGAATCAATTTATACATTTAATTAATCTAAATTAAACAAATGTTAATTAAATAATCCTCGCTTTAAAAAATCTATTTTCTTTTTCTTTTCTTTATTTTCTTTATGTTATTTTTCCCCTCTTTGTCCTCAGTAGTCTTACACGGCTGGGTTTTGTTATTTTAGGTCTTGGTAGTCTTATTTTGTGGCCTTTGTTTATTCGTTTTCTTTAGGTAGTTTTGGTTAGGGGGAGCTGCTGACTCAGATGATCAACATGAATGGGTCAGCAGTCTCCATGAGTTATTTGATGTTTAGGAGTCACCACGGAGAGATCAAAGACCCATATGAGGATCTGGACCCGCAGGTTGCAGACCCCTGGGTTTGGGTCACTCTGTCCAGTTCTAATACAGTCTATGGTGCGTAAATATGTGAATAAGACTGTGATTGACTGAAGGAAGTTTAAAACATATCATCTTCAGTTGGCATGAAAATGTGGAGAAACTGTCCTTCGACTTAAGTCATCTTCTTAAAGGAGTTTCCAAATCCGCTATTTAAAAAGATTACAGGGTAAAATACGCATGGCTTTTTTGTATTTAATATTTCAACTTTTGAACAAAACTCGCACAAAAAGTCTGAGTCCTTCTCTTTTTTATCGGAGGAGCGTGAAGCCATAAAACTCGTCATTAGGCTGCAGTGGGTTGTGGCATTCCACAAGTGTGTCCATCTACCTTCTATACCTGCCACTGTTCTTATATCAGAAGCCGCTCACTCTGCTTCACTATTAATGAGCTGAACTCTGACCCTCGGCGTCCAACGCCCGACAGAAATGCAGAGCAGAGCTGACTTCCTGCAGTGATGAATGATCTGTGTTTCTCTGAACAGGATGTGACAGATCTTGACAACTTTACTGAATGGAAATGAAACTGAAGCAGCTCTAGAACTATGAGAGCTTCAGCTGGAAGGGGTTAAGTCGCCCACAAATAGCTCGTCAGTAGACAGCGGCGCTTTAATTACAGGCCTCCCTCCATGGATCTGTTAAAAACTAAAGATTCCACTCTAAACATGGGCTTAGCATGCAAAGAGTGGGCAGCTTTCATTACCAAGGAAACTAATGTAAGACCCCCACCACCACCACCTCTTCCTTTTCGTGTTTTTGTCCAGCGCCGTGGATCAAAAGCAAGTTGTGCGGCACAAGAGATCAAAATAGTCTCTTTATATTTCACCATCAAACAGATGCAGCAGAGATGGGCTTTTTGTTTAGCTTTAAATGTCTTAAAAGCACAGACCTTGTGTCTCTCGTGGAGTGGTTATCTAACATTTATCATTTGTTGGTGGTTGGCAGAAGTTCAAGGATGCAGCATGATGCCAACTGACTACAGAGACGGGTGGGGGTGGACGAATCAAGAGTACAGCAGGGCAGATGAGAGCGCTCTAATTTCCAACTCGGGAGGAGGCCTTTACTTTGAAAGAGTTGACAGGCTGTTCGGAAAGACGGAGCGTCTGTCAAATGCGAGGATGGGAGCAGACAAAAGAAAAGCTGACTGGGGAATTTGGTGGATATCTCAGACGTAAACTGTTAAATACCTGCAACTTGAAGGCCGTGTTACACCGCCGCTACATACATTTTGTGCATGTTCCACGTAAGAAAACTGGTCATACGTGGAAAGAGTTGTGGACCTCACAAATGAACCGCGTTAAAACCACGAAAGAAGTACAAATAAACCACGCATATATTAGATAAACCCCGTACGTCATTGAATTTCTTCACTTTGATGATCAGAGAATTAGGCAAACATCTCTTTGACAGATTGTATACCAATCACAGAATAAGGTCTCGGGTCTAAGGTCTCAGTCAAGGGTCTCGGCTGACATGTCTTGCCTCATTTTCATGCCGATAATTTTACAGATGCAGAAAATTACTCATAAAATATAAAAAAAAAATAGCTAAAGACTAAATAAAACTGGTTATCCCTGCCCTTAGACCCCCCCTCCCAGTGAGGAAAAACTTATAAACCTTAGGGATGAGGGAGAGATCCTATCCCAGGACGGACAAGCGATACCAAAACTGTTAAAGAAAAATTAGCTTCTACAACTACGTATTTAAATAGAGTTCGTTCAGATAGAGCTGAGGGACTTGGTTTTGAGCTCTTTAAAACTTTTAAGAATTATGCCATATGCCAATCATACACAGCTGTGCGTGGCTCATGCGAGAACCCTTCGCATGTTCCTCTGTCTTGGCGGGGGGCGGTGTCTGGCCACGCAAAATGCAGGTCGCCATAGGGACCGGGATAAGGTTAGGGAACAGCCAGCACATCAACAATCGACCAGTTGGGTATACCCAAAAAGTCATTTTTCGATGACTAGTATGTGACGATTTGGGTAATGAGCTTATGTTGCTATATTTATTCAAAGGCATTCTTTGGGCTATCTGAAATATAAAGAAATACATGTTAGAACCATGTATGTATGGAGACTTATGGGATACCCCACAAATGCTGTCCTCCATCACCACAAGAACAAGTTAAAATCACCAGAAACACCATTTTCATCAGATTAGGTCTTTAAAAACCATCCTACAAAGTGATTTCCTTCTTTGTATTCTGTCTCTCACAGTTGAAGTGGATTTTTGATGAAGACCTCTCATCTTCTAAAGAGGGACGACTTGTAGAATCTAGCAAATCTAATAAACACTTTTTTACTCAGCAATGTGCTGCTTATTTTCCATTAGACTCAAGGATGTATCTTTATTTGTCAAATAAATCAATAAAATCCTCATGTTTTAGATCTAAACATTATATTTTGTGTCAGGATTGTGCAGTTGAATTGATGTTTCTTTGGTTTTTGTCTTCTGTTTTCCCTGTCAATCACACCTGGTGGTTAGATTGTAAATCATCCACACCTGTCTTAGTTTGAGTTAATGATCCCCAGTGTATTAAAGTCTCTGGTTTTCAGTTCTTCATTGTCGAGTCATCTGTTTGGTCAATCTTTTGCTGCTTTCTTAGGGTTTGGTATGTTCACGTTGATTCGTTTCTGGTCTCCTGCATTCTAGGTCCTTTGTCCTTTGGTTAGAGAAGCAGCACTAAGCAAAATGGGGAGGGATCATAGGAACACGTTAAAAAAAACAAGGAAGGGACTGAAAAGAACTGCCAAAAAATAGACTTTTCAGCACAACCGCAAACATCAAAATGGAGAAATTTAGACACAAACCTTTATACATATATGTTCATAAAGATACATACAAAGACCGTAGCTGTAAATGTACAAAACATGTCTGTGCTGGTGTTAGCAGGTACCTATTCTCATCTGTGTTTACTATTATGTTCAACCATTTTACAGAATGGAGAGAGGAAGGTGGTACCTGAACGCCCCACAAGAGCCAGCTACTATAAGGTGAGTCTGGACCAATCAGGTTCCAGTCACTATGGTAATGATGTCCAGAGGGAAGACCAGAACCAGTCCCACAGGAGCTCTAAACAAATTAGTAAAACTTATTTTCAACACCATCATCCATTTAAATTAAAGTTAAGTGCTTTTAATTTTGGATTCTCTTGGTTTGGAGGTTGAGAAGTTGCATTTGAGCTGTGAGGTTGGTGGTTTGATTGGACGTATCCAAGGTATGTGAGGAAATATGTTATAGATTGGGGTGCATTATGGGTAATTTTTGCTCTGTAGTCACATCAGTCATAACAAAAAATGTTGCAAGTTGACTACCTAGACGAGTGCAGCTGGAAATCTGGGACTGCACTGACTGTGAGCCACCTACAAAGCAATGCATTGTGGGAAACGGTGTCCTGAGAGTTATTGTAGTTCAAAGTTAATCTGATCAGAATGTCCATGAAGGAAATCTGTGTATTTTGTAACCCTACATATAGTGAATTATTGATGACAAATTAAACAAGATTTCTCTATATGTAAATGGTTGTATTAATTGTAATCAATCATAACCTTAGTCCACCTGGTCTGGCCGACGATCCAGGTGAGACGCCGAGTCATTTCAAACTCGCCTGATGTTTCTATAGAAAACAACTTATTGGAAGTCAACACCCTTATGTCTTCAAAGAGGAGTACACTACTGTCAAATATTTGAAACATTAATGTGATGCTGTCTACTTCTACTGAGGCGTCTGATTGGCCAGTTTAAGTTGAATTCCCAAAAAATATAATAAAATTAAAAGAAAAAAAAAGGTAAAGCAAGAATGGTTGTTCTGACAAATGGCAAGTCTGTTAAGGAAACAAAACATCTTGGGAGCGGAAAAAAGAGAGCAGACATTTTACAGCTGTTTGTTTGTTTTATTTATGTCTTTAAAATACATATGAAACAGTTACAATAAATTATATACCAAATGTTTACTTCAGTAATTACAAAAGTTATCACAAACTGTACACATCATGACAGAGGCAGCGCTGTTTTTGGTGGATACAGTTTCAACCGAGAGGCGAACGACTAACAGCTCTAGTTTCCTACACATGGAGTAACTTGAAAGGGCAGAATCGGCTGGATTTGGACTTCCAGTTTGAATAACGTGCTCACCACTGTTACAGAACGTGAATAAATGTCACTCAGGTACAAGTTTGAGCTTTTCAAAGTGTCACCAAACAATAGAAATACATTGTGTTGTCTATGTTCAATAATTCACAACAACTCTTTTAGTTTTACTTTTCTATGTTATAAACAGTGAAAAGAACAACCTTTTATTTCTTTTTTTAATTTCCAAAAAAGTATGGACACTTTGTGAAACTGAAACAGAAACTGCATCTATTTAAACATGTTTATATAAAAACGATTAAACTAAATTAAAAATATATATATTTCAAGCTCACTTTGAAATGACTTTCTGATTGGGCAGTAACAGCACGGATAGAAAATATAAAGATTTTAGCAGCACAAATAGGAAAACATTTATTCAAAAAATAATTGCACACTATTTAGCATATCGTCATCCAATATTAGGGATCTGGATTGATTTATTCTCATCACTATTTTGGTGACAAAAGTTTATGCATTGTGACACATTCACAGCTCCAAGCCTCAGGGGGTGGGGCCACTGTCCAGCCTCTTTTGCAAACATCCGCACATTTGCAGCTTCTGATTGGATAAATCCCATCCAGGTGACTATCTTAGATATGGCTAGAAAATCTGCACACCTTGAGGGCTGGAAATGCTTTTTATTTGAGCATATTTTAAATCATTTAAAGTTACTGAGGAGATGAAACAAAGACGAGTTTCAGTGATTTCAGCAATCTTAGTATCAAAACATTCAGATAATTCAGGACATTACTGCTGGTATTTTTGGTATTCAGAAACTTTATAGTAATTTTCCAAAAAATTGGAGTTTAGCTTCTATTTTAGCAACATGCTAACGTTTTTACTAATTTATAATCTACTGGAACTTTTCAGGATAATTTAGAATTTAGCTTCTGTTTTAGCACATGCAAACGTTTTTAGCTAATTTGTTAGCTACTGAGGTATTTTAGGCTAATTTATAGTTTAGCTTTTATTTTAGCAACATCCTAACGTTTTTACTAATTTATAATCTACTGGAGCTTTTCAGGCTAATTTAGAGTTTAGCTTTTATTTTAGCAACATGCTAACATTTTTACTAATTTATCTACTGGAGCTTTTTAGGCTAATTTAGAGTTTAGTTTCTATTTTAACAACAAAGGCTGTTTTGGAGTTTAGCTAGTATTTAAGCACTAGCATTTAGCTCAGCTAGTGAGGTTTTTTTGGGCTGTTTTGGAGTTTAGCTCATTTTTAAGCGACACACTAAATATTTTTTGTAAAATTGCCATGTATTTGGGATAGTTAAGCAATATTACTACAACTTTTTTCAGAAATTTAGGTCAGCTTTAGCGCTCTTACATATTTCCAGTCTTTTAGCAAATTTAACATTTCGTAAATAGCTTTAGCATTTTTAGCAAATCCATTCACCAATTAAAGTAAATTTTGTCACCTATTTACCAAAAAGCTTCAGCATCTTCATGAACTTCTTTCATCTCAAAGAATTCACACTAGCAGTATCGCAAGTAATGGGACTTTTCTATTTTTTTGTTCTAACTGCAGTGATTCATAATTTTCCAAAATATTTCAATTTTCACAAAATTCTAACAATATTTAAGTATAAAATGAGTAACATTTTCTAGTAGTGCTTTAGTGTTTGCTTAAAATCTACAGATGTGCACCACCAAATAACTTAAAAAAAAAAAAAGGCATAACAGGCCGCATGGCGCACATAACACCAGAGAACCCCTCCAGTGTGAGTTGGCCCGGCGAGGAACTGATTAAAGGAGAAGCATGCTTCTGGGAAATCTCTCCAGTTGAATCGGCCAATCAGCCGTCAGTTTGCAGAGCGAATACATAACCGATCTGACACTTGTGACCTGCAGGCTTGCCTAATTTAGCAGATTCTTTCTCTTGGAAATAGCTGTGTAGTGCAAATATGTAATGCATAATATCAACAATATTAGAGCCACTGCAAAGAACACTGGGAAAAACTGGGAACAATAGAGGTTTATCTCTCTGTAAACATTCAGGCTGTTTACAATCAAATGAAAGCAAAAAGGCCTTAATATTGTCAGCAATCATTGTCTACAATTTGGTGCAACCTAGGAGTTCAACTGGTCTGCCTGCAGACCAATCATCTGCTGAAAATATTGAAAAAGTCAAAAAAAAAAAAAACCCAAATCTTTAAAACTGTTGCTTTTTTAGAAACCAACTTTTTAAAATGACAATTTCAACACCAAAACATGAGTATTTTTCAAAAAACTAAAAGTGCAAAGCTTAAATTGTGTATATATTGAAACATTTTTTACGTAATTTATTCAACTCCTAAGTAATTTGCAAATAAAATATGTCAATTTTCTTTTCAGTTTCACACCGAGTCCCAACTTTTCAAGAAACAGGGTTGTGTGTTTATAGGAATATTTACACAACTGTATAGACAAACTTCAAAAATACTCAAACACACATTTCCCTCAGTAAGTGCTTTTTTTAAATAGTGACAATCATGCTACAAGTAAAAATAGTTCTTTCATAATAAGGGTAGAACAAAAATCATTTACTGCATGTGCAAGTAAGATAACAGTACATAGCCTTTTTCTATTTGCTATGTTTTTTTTTTTTATTTATTTTCTTATTACTCCCATGAAATGAAGACGTGATCAAGTTTGATGACAAATGATCTATAGAATCTTCTCAATGGGTCGTGGCTTTAAGGTGATTAATTCCAAAAGTAATTTTTTGGTGAAAGTCCCAAATTGATTCATGTTTATGGAAGTTTCTCAATTTTCTTAAGATGAGTTGTAGAGCCTCCATTTACATCTAAAATATATGTTTGACCACCTTTTAAAATCGGTCACATCTATAATTTTGAACCATTTGTTTCAAAGAATGGGATATGTGTGATAATGAGACCCGAGAGCATAGCTGTGAAGAATAAAACTATTTGTGATCTTTACGACTAAAAATCTCTTGGGAAATTTATCCTACCATGACATTGTTTAATAGTTGTTCAAAATGGATTCAGTTTGATGGGAAGAGAAAATTAAAACCAATTTCCAATTTTCTGTCGAGTCCATTGAAAAACGAGTCTTATTTACCATGTTCAATCATAAGTCACCATACAGCTCTAAAATGAGTCCATAATTTATCCAAATTAAAAAAAACAAAAGATGTTTGATTTATGTTAACAGATTCATGCTCGGTTAGGGATCCTTGTTTAGTTTAAGCTAATTTGAAATCACTAGTTGCGTTTCCAATAACTATGAAAT
>NC_050534.1:18399462-18406609 GCF_002922805.2 Oryzias melastigma | reverse complement strand
CGTTTCCATTGACTATGAAATTGCGCAAATTGGATTTGCGATGATAAATTTGCCTTGTAGAAACACAAAAATTTAGAAAAAACTTGCATTTATCAAAAATAAAAGTTTCTGTTCTCGGGTGAGGTGGTTTTTGAGACGTATCAAAATTGTCAAATTTTTTGCAAAACTGCGACGGAAATGCTTCTTTGGAATAAAATGAGTGAAAAATCATTCTGGTTCAGTCTTGGAATATATCATGATACTTATTGTATTGGAATATTTATCGTATCGCCAGACTCTTGCCAATAAACACCCCTACTAAATACTAATAGCTAAAGGGGCGGGGCTGGGGAATTACAAGTAACTAGCAATGTCCAAATTCCTTCACTACAGAGTGCACCATAGAGAGCGTTCACTAGAGTAGAGCTGTCCGAAACTACGATTCCCAAATCGCAGAAGTCTCTGCGACAATCCAGGGTGCATCAACGCTCACTAAATTGGCAAATATAGACCACAATGCATTGCGTTTAATCAATTTTTGCGAAAAAACATGTTTAAATTGAATTTTTAATGGATGTCATAACGTGATCAGTGATGAATCCGTGATGTCATACTTTACGTTTAAAAAAAAAAAAAAAGTAGTGAGCATGGTGTCTGAATTTCTTCTAAAATCCAGGGCACTAGATGGTTCTACACTTATAATTTTTTTAGTAGTTAGGGAAATCGGACATTGCCACTGTGACCGATGGGTGGGGCTTTTATTCAGGAGCTGCATAGCATGACGTGACACTTCTAAAATGCCTTAAAACAGTTGATGAATCATGAAATTCAACTTTACTGTCTCGTTTCAATCTGTAGGGGGCAGCACAATGACGCTTTTAGACTATAATTTCAGGAATTTAACAAGTTGCTTTTAAATTGCCAAACATTTGGAAAATGTCATACGTGTAGTAACTGTATCATGAAGTATTTTTAAGGCTAACATAAGTTTCTGTTGGGTGATACTATCATCCGTTGGTCTGATGCCACACTCTAGTCCAGGGGTGTCCAAATCCAGGCCTAGAGGACCAGCAGGTTTTCTTGAGACTTCGCCTTATCTGCTCCTGATTACCTGGATCAGGTGAGTTTATCCAATAAGGATAGTTTTTAGTAAGGCGCTGCAAATGTCTCACGCATTGGGTTGTACACGTGAAGCATTAGGACACCCCGAAAACTACCCTCTGATTGTCTAACTTATTTCTAACAGTCAGGCTGAACACACCGATGGGCTCCTTGAGCAGTCGGAAGGAATTTGAGGGGTTGAAAGAATTAAAAATCTGTACCCTTCGCCTGGTTCTTGTCTACTTCACCCTGTAGAAGTGTCCACTACGACTAGTAGTTTTTATACTGGCCACCTGGGTTCCTGGGACAGGTTTGCCCATTTTTTTTTGCCCGCATACACCCCATATCCACCTGTAGGGGCAGTTTTTGTGACTAAGGCTTAAGCAGTGTTGATACTCCTGTTCTTGAATGGGAATCCACCTGGGATCATCAGGTGCTGTAAATCACACCAACCATATGGATCACTTTCTAGTGGTTTCATGAGCCCATTGGGGTTAAGGAAGGACACCTGCTCTAAAACTGAAGCCAAATTTCTAGAAGCAGAATTGACTATTAGTTTTTTTTATTGACTGAAAGTTCTGTGTACAAACTAATACTGGATTTTCCACATTTAGGTTTCAGTCAGGCTAAAACACCTCTCTGTTTGGTTACTACACGTGTCTGCTACTGTTGCTCTGAGCGTTCTTCGCGGCATGTTTCCTACTGATGCTTTTTCTAAGATTTACTCAGTCCTCAGTTGTCAACTAAAAGCCAGATGTTGACTTGTTTGATCTGTTTAATATGGAATCTTACAGCACAGCCGTTTAATTTTTGTCACATTTAGATACTAAAGAGCTATTAGGGCAAAAGCAACTTGAGATGGTTTCAAATGAATCGTGGAGGACGACTTAAATTGAGGCGCGTCATTCATGACATCTATGTGGATGTTTGGCTAATAGAACCTCATCAGACTGTTGATGTGCTGTGCATAGCCCGCTCTGAAGAGCATTTGGAGAACTTGCATTCAAACGACTAAATTACATTTCCCCAGGACCTAAAAGGAAACCGATCAGAAGGAAACCGGTTTCCACATAACATGCTCTGGAGACTGTTCGACGCCACAGCTCCCTCAGCAGCAAATGTGTGGTTTCTTACAGTGATGCTGTGACTTGATCAGCCTTTGTCAGGGAGTCTTTGGAGGTTTGGGAGAAGAACACGAACCTTGACTTTCAAAACTTGCTGCTCTTCCAGGCCACTGAAAGTAAAATGACACAAAACACAACTTTAGAACACGATGCCATGTACTTCATGGGATTTACCTGATTTTTGGAGTGATTATACAAGTGTAACAGGTATACATTTGATTTAGTGACCATGGTGTAGACCAGGGGTGTCAAAGTCAATCACATAAAGGGCCAAAATCCAAAACACACCTTAAGTCGTGGGACGAACAGGATAAACATTTATTTAACACACTAAAACAAAATTTTTAAAAATGGAAACTTTTTAACATTATGAACTAGATATATAGCATTACCTGCAATGATGCTAGAGTGAATGCTGTGAACTGAATTTGGCTGCTGAAGATGCTGAAGTTGATGGCTTAAAACTCTACAGCTGATAGCCAGCTGAAACTTTTTCTAAATGCCAAATTAGCCTAAAAAAAAACTTAGGTTAGCCAAAACAGCTAGCATGCAGCTGAAAAATTAGCTAAACCTAAAAATTATTCTCCCAAAAAACTGAAAAAGCCTAAATTTGCCCAAAGCAGTTGGTTTGTAAATATAAGATCCAAAACAATCAAAAAAAAAAAACTTTATAAAAGCCTAACTGAGCCAAAACAGCTAGCATGTAGCTGAAATATTAGCTAGAATCCAAAATAGTCCAAAAAAGTTTAATAAGAATAGAAAAATAGTCTAAATAGCTAGCAGAATGACAATTTTCAAAACTTTAAAACCGTAACTTTTGAACATAATTATGAATAATAAAAAGGCGGGAATGTTATTCCAGAATAAATCAACTCCACATGAGGCTCAGAGCTGCAGGTTGCAGACCCGTGTGTAGACCAAACCAACAACTTAAATGTATTTATTATAAATACAGTAAAAGCTTAAATTGAAGTGATGGTAAAGCCTCCACGAAACTCTATAACAATTCTTTCTAGAATCTCACGTATCTGCACATTAACACAAAGAAAAACCTAAATTAATTTGCAGATAAATCTTGGCTCACTCAAACAGCAAATATACTTTTTCATATTTAATTGCAAACAATTGTTCAGCCCAATTGTCTGTTTGGAAAAAAACCATGTAATTTGGTATCGGGAGTTCCTAAAAAAGCTCCAAATATGAATATGGACTCCAATGGCAGAAGAAGAAGCCCGACTGAATGAAAAGAACATCTGTGTACCTCCCCCAGAGCGTGCCAGTGTGTGATGGGTTTACGCGGGTAGGCCAACATTTCGTTCCAGTGATCCCGTCCAAGGCCCACTGCGTCTGGCCCGGCTCGACACACGCCGATCACCTCATTGTGTCCAACTCTGTTAAGAACAAATCGCTCACATTTACTCACAATCGGACTGTGGGGTGAAAGCATCTGTTCAGCCAGAAACCCAAAGATGATTACATAACTGAGAAAGATTCAACCGACTCAACAAAAGACAAACGATTTTGTTATTTTAGTTTTGTCTCTTGCAACAAATATAAAACATTCCCATAATACCTCCAACTAGGAGTTTACATTCATCTCAATGCTTATAATGTATGACGAGGAGTAAACTTTTAGTTTATCACCAATTAAATTCAGATTGATTTTAGATACCATTTAATTGATAATTAATATAAGAAAAAAACAGAATCATGGAAATTACATTTAACCACAGAGAAAAAGTTTTTACATTTACAATAACAATTGACAGCAATTTAAAAGGAGAAATAATGCAAAAACTAAATAATTTATTACATTTGTACTTTTTCATAAGAAAACTGCCACACATACATGTTAAAAACTCAAAAAACTGGATTTTCACTGAAGGGGGGCTATAACAAAGCTTCAATTGTAATTAAACTGGAATTAATTTGTTAAAGAGTTCTTAAAAACTGAGTGAGGCTTAAAGCTGTAGATGTTTTAGGAAGCTGTGACTCAGGGTGAACAATTCTAAAAAATCCCCGTCAGAATCTCACAGTACATTTGCTGTTTCAGTGTTGAAGCTTCCATTAGACGACATTCCCTCCTGACGAGTGAAGAACAGACAGAGGGTGAACTTTGACAGCACAACAAATAAGGGGTTGACACCATGATTAATGAATGCAGCATTTCCATCAATAGGTTAGTGTTGCATGCTGGTTAATCACCAGAGTATGCTGATTACACATGCCAATCTGGTTTTTCTTTTCTTTATTGAAAATGATAAAGTCAGACGGTGAAAGAGCTGTGAATGGATGGAGAGAGCCGCTAAAACAGCAGTTATTCCTTTGAATGATGCTAAACCAGCACATGAGTTACATGATGTCACCTACCGGTCATAATCCATCACCATGATGGACAGACTGACTTGTTCCACGTTCTCCGGAGGAATGTCAAAGATTATGGCCTCGTTAAAGACGGGATTAAGAGTGCTCTTCTTAGTGGTCGTTTTCCGCTTCTTCAGTCTCCGCCCATCGCACACCAGGTAAACTTTGACGTACGGATCTGCGAGACACAGACGTTTCAAGAACCTTTTTACTTTTCCCCCAAAGTTTGAAGAAATGTTGCATTCACCCTTGAAAGACCACCCCAGTTCCTTTGTGGGTCTAGTTTGATTAGCGAGAACTCTCGGTGTTTGGTTTCAATTGAATTTGGCTTTGATGTTGGCCTCATCTGCTGTTGGGTTACCTGAGGAGCCTGTGATGTCCATGGCTTTGAGGTTTCTGCATTTGATGACAGTCAGGGTCATCCTCCCTGCTGTGGGGAGGTAGCACAGCGAGTACATGATCTCCCCCAAGTCCACGCTCTCCTGGAGGGCAGAAGAAACCCACAAAAACCTTTAACCTATTGAAACGATCTTTGACTATATAGTTAGAAGCAAAAAACCAAAGAAAAACGATTTAATGTGACCAAAGCAATTGCGAACTTTTAAGAAATATTTATGGTTTTTGAAGATGAGTTAAAAAAAAAAACAGGAACATTGAACTACATTCACATTCTTGAATGTCTTTTTAGTGCATGGTGTTCACACTGGACAAGCAGGGAGGGGCTTCCTCTTCTTGCTCTTTTTGCGTTTACTAGCACACATTTGTCACCTACAGTTAGAAGAGGTTTGGTGCGAAATGTCGGAGTGGTGCAAAATTCGCAAATCTCGTTCCAGGCTTTTGCTTTCACAGCTCTATTCCGATTACTGAAAGACTTTTGTCTTCTGTGAGATAAAAAGGGACTCCATACATACGTTTCTACTAAATCTAAGTTCCTGATTGGTCAAAGTTTAGCTGGTTTAGCTTTGAATGTGCGTGTTTTGTACGTCGAACCCGGAAACCGTTGTAGTTGCTTATTTATGCTATGTCCGAGTTCTTCACTACTTACTATATAGCGTGTTTGTTCGTCATTTTCTTTTGCTGTTCGGATTTACTAATTCCAAAATCGAGTGCCCTACAAATTTCCCAGAAGTCTTTGCGAAAAACGAGCGTGCATCAATGCTCACTACATTAGCAAATATAGACCACAATGCATTGCGGCCCAACAAGTGTCATTTTTTTAATGAACCATCCACATTTCTATCATCAGAACACAGTGGAACCACCAATGGACGTCGTGATATGTTCGTATTTATTTGATTTTCATTTCGGGAAATCGGTGACGTCATATCTGGTGTTTGGAAAAAAAGAAAAGTAGTGAGGATGGTGTCCAAATTGCTTTTAAAATCCAAGCACTAGATAGTCCCGTACTATATAGTTTTTTAGTAGTTAGGGATTAGGACACAGTTTTAGACGTTGAACGTGTGTTGCTGAGGGCGGTGTAAACAGAGCTTTAAAGTTATTCCAAATAAGATGTTAGTATCCTACATTTTTCACTTCAGTCTTTTTTTTAGATCTTTCTTTTCATTGTAACTAATGCAAACTACTCCAAAGAAATACGCTTTCTTCATTTAAACCTGGAGTTCTGTATCAAAATTTTACAGAATCGCAAACTAACAAAACCTGAACCCTCCAACTATTTTTTTTCTAATGTAAAATCCCTCCAATGGCTCTCTAAATTATGATTTGCAGTTTTTAGCCAAAATCAATTAAATTTTGTAATTTTTTTTTTAACTCTCTCAGGACACGCGTTGCAGATTTGCAATAGCTAAATGTTAGCATAATGCTAGTTATTTCCAGTTTTGTTAGCCTTGTTACATTTTTCTGAAAAGTTCTGTAGAAATAAAGCTGGTGCTCATATCATATTAAGTCTTTATTGGTCACTTATCATGCAGGACCAATGTTGCAAATCTGCAACATTTCAGAACTCATTTCATGTCGAGGTCTCTCAAAAAGGTCAGAATTTGTATATTACCCCCTAATATGAGAATTTTACCCAAATATATATATATATATATATATATATATATATATATATTTCTGTTACTAAAACTTAGTTTGGCCCTGAGAGGGTTAAACCTATTTTCTGCAGTAGGTTATTAGAAGTTCGCCTTTTGGGTTGTGGATGGAACTGTTGGCACATAAGTTAGCCTAAATTAAAATCCCAGCATGCCTTTGTTTGTGCTCTCTGCTGTTAGCTTGGGCTTAAGCTATGAGCTAACATTAGCGTAGCATAAAAATGCAGAGCAATATCAGAGCTATCCGGCTGTACAGATGCCAGCTTGGATGGAAATAAAAGATGTTAATGGATCTATTTTACCGCAAATGGATACTTTAGAACTGTAGTGGAGCAAGGAGACTCTGGCTAGCTCATGGCAGTTGCTGTGTCACAAACCTGAGCTTTTATCTGCATCACGTTTTGAATAAAGAAAATGTAGAAACCCAGTTTCAAATTTAAAAATATTTTTTAAAATGTCCTCCATTATGAGAAAAAGGCTACAAGATCATGTTAAAAACACCAAAAAGATTATTTTCATTAGAGC
>NC_050534.1:18376736-18399385 GCF_002922805.2 Oryzias melastigma | reverse complement strand
CATCATACTGGGCCTTGTGTTTGAATGCATAGAGAAAAATAAGTTTAATAGTTTAATTTTTAAATGTAAAAGTTTAATTCCATGCTCAAAATGAGTAAAATCTCACAATTTAAAATTAAACTGAAAAGTTTAAATTGAAGCCTAATGGGACAATGACTATTTCATGATGTCGTTTTGGTAAATTAATGCATTTTTTTTCTTTCTTTTGTGTCTATATGTGAATAATTATTAAGTGTCCAACATGTACAACAGCATGTATAAAACATCATAAGCTTGAGGTTTTCCTTTAGCCCACTTATTTTTCAAGCACTTTATCACTTTCCCTTTATCCTATTAACTATTCTGTTTTGTGTTAGAAAACAAAATGAAATCAAATCAAATGCTTTCCATCCCCCATATCTGTTGAGCCCCTTTGAACCCCAAAATAATGGCTTTGACATTAATTAATTGCACTTATCAAACATGACACCTCTGTGCAGGATAAATATCATGCTTCAAACTAAAATGAACAGCTGTCATGACTGTCTTGACTGATCAATTGGGACGCAAAGACCGGAGTTCATAGGTGACGTTGTTCATATTTATGTTGAGCATCCTTACCAAACATCATCCAATCTAAACGTTAGTGCTGAGCGATATGCCGAAACATATCTTGTGGTCAATAAAGTGTCTATTATGCTATTTCTCCTACATCGTTTATATCATTTCTAACCTAATCTGATCGATTATTACGGCAAATAAGTAATTTTTTTTCTCATATCGCCCAGCACTATTAAACATCTATTATATTTGATCTAAGCATTTCTGAGATCCCCATCTTATAAGCATGATCCAAACGTTACTTTAAAACCTATTCCATATAACGTGGTCCATGTTTTCTGAACTGTAGTTCATCATCCTTCCACTAGGGGCAGTAGAACGACTTTTCCTGCTCATTTCAAAATGGCCGCTTCCATGAAATCTCAAAAACATTTTTGGTGGAAAAAGTTTTGCTAATTTTTAAAACTTTATGATATATTGAAATAATGCAAAATGTGTTAATTTATTATTTGTAATACAGTTAAAAAGGTGTGGATCAAATTTGAGACAATGGGTAGAAGAAAATGGATTTTTACTGAACACTAGTGTCAATATTTTTGCATCTTAAGGAGCATTCAAAACAGGTCAAATTGCCTTTTTTTGTCAGAAAACTAGTTATTTTAAATGTATTATGCTATAACAAGCTTGGAAAATTGCCTCAATGTCACAAAGGCAAACAAATCTTTAAGCTCCATGAGAACTGAGGAGGATAAATGGATGATGTCGACTTTAAAAAGCTTTGATTTGGTTGCTTCTTACCTTGAATGCAATGGAAAGCTGCTCTGAAAACAATGGCTCACTGCTCATGGCAATAGACTGTCATCATTAAATCAGAGCTAAACTGAAACAATATCAAAACAAATACCTGTGTGTCCAAATTAGCATTTCTTCTTTGTAAAGCTTTCCTCTGAGACGGTCTTCATTATCTGATCACTGCAGATCTGGTTTGTTTACATCCATCTGGGAGCAGGTTGCTGTTTACAGACAGAACGGGATCTGCTTTTGGGTATTTTTATTCTCTGAAGCTATATTTACGTGAGCAAAATGCCCAGCAGTTTCTGGAAACCGTGTGTGGGCGTTAGGCTGATTAAGCGCATTTCCCCAAGCATTTGAATTATGAAATGCAATCCACCTGCTACATGCAAGCACTGTTGATGAATACAGGCCTTCGAAAAACAAACTTTTTACGCTTTTAGTCTGGAAATCTCATACTTTACGATGCGATTCACGATACCGACAGTATTATGATGTGGCAAATATTGCAATAATCAATATACTGACTTGGTTATCATCACTATTTTGTAAATAATTATATATTTTGTTTTCCCCAAAACCTGTTTTAGAACAATTTACAATATATTGTATTTATTTAACAACAGCAAAATAACTATCAATAAATATTTATGTCTTAGTAATAATAACATACATTTTAAGGTAATAAATTAACAAAGTTCCATTTAAAAACTAAAATGTAGAGTATATCAAATGTCCCCTTACTTTGATGAGCAATAAATGTGAAAATACAAATAAAAAATGTGGTATTTTAATTAATTTTAAGGCAAAATATGAACGTTCATCATGCTAGTATTACATGATCATTGGTTTTTTTTTTAGGCATCTTTCTCTCCTTTTTATTAAGATTTCGTGCTCTTTTCTTTCATAATCAACTGTTTAGTCGCGTGTTCCACATGTGTACTGCTAGCATACACACCTGTTGAAACTACATTACCACTAGACGTCTCACTTGAACGGTCAAACGCTGGTTTATCTTAGCGCGGTGTTTGGACAGGTAACTGGAATTACCGCCCTCACAAACCATGTTTTTGTTACGTTAAAGAAAGGCCGTGCTGTATGCATCTTCTTTGGAAAAAGAGACACATTTTGGACCTTTTTGCTTATGGCTGGTCTTCCATTTGCATTCGTTTGTCACTTGTCAGCAGAGGAATATGAGAGAGCGTGAGCAGCCCCTCCCCTACCACGTCACTACGCTAGCACATTTAACAGTACCACTAAGGCTAAAAACGTATCTGTCTGGTAAAAATTGATGACGGTATGAAAAATCCATACATCTTCACTGTCATGAGATGCTGGTGGACTTCTATTAAAAAAAAAACAAAAAAAAAACAATTAAGTGAAAGAGGGGACCGGGAATCATTCGTCAGTAGTTCGCCAGAACGATATTACATCCTGCCTCTACGTTTAAGGCGCACTGACTTAGGTCTATTAACGCCAAGGTAATCTGGACACAAATGAATCCAAGTACTCCATACAGATGTTTTGTCCCACCTCTACTTTTAAACCTTTAATATCGGAGATGCTGCAGGCATTACACACTCTTTGACATACTGCAACTCTTCCACTGTTCTAATGTGGAGAAACATGGCTTTTCATATTGGCTTTGCACCGATATGCAACACGTAGTAATGCATGAATGTAAAGTGTTGCATAACAACACAAGGATGCTCTTCTCTGCAACAGAATCTGCTAAAATTATGTAAATTATGCAAACAGTGGAAGCGTTACTATAGGAACTGGAACTAAGGCTGAATCCGAATTATTCCCCTACCTCTACAGCTTCTCGCTACCCCTCCAATTGTAGGGACATTTTAATGGGTAGGGTTCTTCAAAATAGTTCTGGAACTAAGGTAAAATCCAAATTCTTCCCCTGCCCTTATCCCTACCCCTCTAATTGTAAGGACATTTGAATGGGTAGGGTTGTCAAAAATAGTCCTAAGGCCGAATCCCAATTCTTCTCAGTATCCCTCCAACTGAAGGGGCACTTGAAGGGGTAGGGTTGTCCGAAAAAGTTCTGGCCTAGAGGCGCATCCCAATTCCTCCCCTATGGCTTCTCCCTACCCCTCTGATTGAAGGGGCACTTGCATCGGTAGGGTTGTCCAAAATAGTCCTGGACAAAAGGGCGAATCCCAATTCCTCCCCTACCTCTATGAGAGTTGTCTGAAATTGTTTTTTAAGGGCCTTGTGGCGGGTAAGTAGAGTCCTCTGCTGAGAGGATTTTCCACATTGTGCCGTGCCACATGGGTGTGCTCTGAAGCACATAGGTCTGCTTCTAAACGCGAGTAACGACCTTTTGTTTTAGCACAACCTTTTTGAAGCTATAAAAACGATGTTTTGTATTTGAGAGGACTAGTATCTCCGCACTGACTGGAAACTATTGATGGCTTCATCGAGTGGGTTTGTCGTTCGAATTTGAAGACCCAATTTTTCCATAACTCTCCGTTTGGAGGGCTACATGTAGGGGTAGGGAGAGTAGAGGGAGAAGAATTCAGATTCTGACTAAACCTTTGGTATTAAAAGGGTAAAACAGCCATTTATCTAAACAAGAACATATATTCCTTAAATATGACAGTGAGGAGAATTTGACGATGTCCCGACAGTGTCAACTCACCGTCGTTGCTGCATGAATATCCTTCCACACAACTGCTTCTCTTGAAAGATCAGAGAGTTCAAAGAGGTTGTCGACCACCACCTCACCAATCATATCATGGCTGGTGAATCTGTCGAAGTCGTAGACGCTGAAGTGCAGCTTTCGATTGCAGAGCTCATCGTAGGCCACGGGAAAACTGAAGGTTTCATCAAACGTGGGGTTCAGATTCTTGCGGTGAACTCGTGTCTGGAACTTTTTCTTGCGCTCAGGCAGCAGGTAGATCTTCACGTACGGATCGGAGGTGCCGGTGAAGTCTTTAGCTGGAAGGTCTAAAGCTTTAAGGATTTTCACCACCAGAGCTTGCTCCTCGTAGTCGTAACGCAGGGAGAAGCTGAGCTTTCCACAAGTCTCGACGGGCCCTCTGGACTCGTCCTCAGAATCCACAGACTTCTGCTTGTAGAGTTCTGGTTTGATTCTTCCGATGCTCACCGTGGAGGACTGGCGCAGAGGCACGACGTCCATGCTGAAGTCGACACTTGTGACATTTTTCTGACGAGGCAAGTGGCGCCGGAATGAATTGTGCCTTTTGAAAAACACAAAAAAACAAACATTTAGTGAGGATTTTGAAGAATTCTAATAACACATTCTAACTTCGGAGTTGACATACTTTCAACTAGCATAACTCTTCGACCGTTAACATAATTCCAGCAGATTCTGAAGGTGATAAAAGGAGCTTTGCACACAAATGCTTTGCACTAGTGAGGTGCTCACGCAATCAACGCATATCAGTTGATTCTGTTGCAGAGAAAGCGCCCTTATGCAACACTTTACTAACACTAACGTCAAGTGTTGCATATTGGTGCAAAGCCCATATGAAAAGCCACTTTTCTCCCTCAAAGAAGGTGTGTTATTTAAGTGAGCATAATTTTTGGCGTAAAAGGGTTAATACTATAACTTTCACAGATTTATGAATCTACAACATAAGGTTGACAATCTTTTGATAGAATTTCTCTTTAAATAGTTTTAATTGGTTAGAAGTAGGGCTGGGCAGTAAAATTATAATATATATATAGAGTAAGAGAGTCGATCCCGATAGACTTTTATTTTAAAGGGTCCAACACCCCACCGGTTACTTCTGTGTAACGTTTCATTTCAGCTGATTTGGCGATTTTAATGGGATCCAGTCAGACACGGAACACAAACCCGCTGGACTTATAACAGAAAGTTCAATTAAAAAGTGTTGATGTGGTGACCGCTATATAGCATTAGCTATATTTGAACGCAAAACGTTCAAATTTGACAATTAATTGTTTTTTTTAATCAAGATTTTTTGCCAATTTATTTTCTTTTTATCTGAGCCCTAAAAAAGGTTTATCCATCATTTTGTAACATTTGTACCAAGCTGAGTGATTCTATCTTTTTAGACGATGCAAAAGCAAATGTGACCAACAACGGCACTAATGATGAAACTGAATGTACTTTAAAAAAAATGGTATTATTGACCTCAAATGTGCAGACTTTTTTTAAAGGAGTGAGATAAGAAACTTTATTGATCCCAACGTGGATAAATCGTTATAACTCAGGGGATTAACCAGTGCAAAAGATACAAATATATATATATATATATATATATATATATATATATATATATATATATATATATGCAAAAAATAATAAAATAAAACTCTTGAAAATCTTAATTTATATAAAAGGGAAAAAAACGGGCCTTGTTGAATATCCTCCATCAGTTTTGTGACTTCTTTGTTCTGCCTTTTCAGTTTCAGGGCGACCATATTTACATTTGTAAAAATCAATATATATTGGCTGTTAACTGACAACCAAACAACATTTGGAATCTTGTGACCTTTTCAGTCTCTGTTCGATCCCCCCCTCCCTTTTTTAAATGGTTAATTATTTCATTTTCTTATTATTGATCTTGTACAGAAATGAACTAGACATTACAAGTTTTCATTAGGGCATTTGTCAAGAATGTAATTTTGCTTGCCAATCTGGGCACCAAGCAAGTGATAATCCAATTTTTTGATAGGAAGACAATAACAGCAGAGGCATGACTGATATGGTGAAGAACACACAACTAGTACCAAGAAAAGTTGTGTTAACACCACTTAGAACTAAGAAGCTTGTGAGATTTAGCTACATTGGAAGGAGAAAAATGTCCAAATTATCTACTTAAAGACTCACACAGATGAAAGTTGTGTTTTTGGTGTTTATATCATGTTCTTGTAGTGCTTTTTTATGATGGAGGACATATGTAAAGAAAATTAAGCTTAAAATTGCATCTCTGACTATTTCTATATTCAAATCATCAATCTGGAACAGACCAAAAAAAGGTCACTATAAAAAGTAGGGATATTTTTTTCTGGCTGATACCGATAGCCGATATTTCCCCTGCAACTGTGGCGGAAAGCTGATATTTGCCAATACCGATATTTGAAATATCTACAATAACACAAAGTTTAGATTTCTTTTTTGATTCTTTATTAGAAATGCAGAACTTTCCTTTTACTACACAGTCACATAATAATTGACTTTTTTAATGTGCAGCATGGGATCTCATTGGAACGCGAATCTTTTTAAAACTTTGACACGTAGTCTAAATGTTTTTCAAAGTCAAGACCCGGGGCTGGATCCGGCCCCCCGGGTGATTATATGCGACCCGCCAGATCATTTTATATCTTTGTTATTGACGGACTGATGTTATCTTGCGTTGGTAACATATTGTCACACATTCTCATTCCCAAGTCGTCACATTTTGACGCGTAGTTTTGACATTTTGGGAGTCCTCAACTTGTCGTTTTTTAACGTCCAATTAAATCAAAACTCCCCACCCTCTGGGCCGCATACTGTTACCGGTCCAGTACTGGGGCGTGGACAGCACCGGTGTCCTAACCTTGACCCGGTACTGGAACACAAATCAGTACTGATTCTGGATGAGGTACCAGACGAGGACCAGGCTAGGGTCAGAGTACTGGGTTAGGGTACTGGCCAATCCCGAGGTTTGGTCTGTGTTAAAAAGTTACGTTTTTAAAGGTTTAAAAATTTAGTTATATTGTGTTCAATAAATGTTTTTCCTGTTCGGCCCACGACCTAACGTGTGTTTTGGATTTTGGTCACCTGTCCGATTAAGTTTGACACCTCTGGTTTAGACATTTTACTGTGTATTACCCATAA
This sequence comes from Oryzias melastigma, assembly GCF_002922805.2. Classification (NCBI taxonomy): domain Eukaryota; kingdom Metazoa; phylum Chordata; class Actinopteri; order Beloniformes; family Adrianichthyidae; genus Oryzias; species Oryzias melastigma. Next base: position 18,392,229 of record NC_050534.1, on the reverse strand, counting down.
GTGTAAACCCTAAACTTCCCATTACCAGCGATACCAGCTCAGTGGCCTTGTGGTAGAGTGTTTGCTCAGAAACTGGAAGGGTTCAAATCCAGGCCGAGTCATACCAAAGACTCTGTAAATGGGACCCAGTCCCTCCCTGTCTGACACTCAGCGAGTGGTAGGTTGAACCACCAAATGGTTCCTGAGTGCGGCTGTGTCTGCAGCTCACCTCTCCCCCAGGGATGGGTCAAATATGGAGAACAAATTTTACAAATCTAAGTGCGTGACAACTAATGGGACTTGAACCTATTAGAAACATGTATCCTTATCAAAAATAAATTATATCTAATAACATTCAGAACAATTCTTGACTATGACTGAAAGCATGAGCTTCCCAATGCCAAGGATCTATTGGAACAAGTATACATTTAAAAAATAAAAAGCATCTGAAAACAGTCAGAACTTTATCTGTGGGTTTTTTCATATTGGACCAATACCGATAAACTAAAATTATGCAAATATCGGCCGATACCGATACTGGCATAAATATATCGGCTCAAAACAGCATAATCATGAGTGAAAGACCACTGGGAATGTCATGAAAATAGATCAAAAAGATGATTGGAGTGGGTCTAATGATACGTTTCTCTTCTCAGTTCGATTGTATTGTCAAGTTTTTCATCTTCTTTTGGTCCTAAATCTATCCCCACTTGGGTTAAGGAAAAGATCTTTCAATAAGAAAAGATGGAGGAGTCAAATATTGTCCCCGCGTCAACAAACTGTTGAGCTGTCGCACACATGAAAGCTGGAGAAATGGCACACTCGCCACAGCGCTGCACTGACATTTATCACATTTTTGCAGAGTGAAAGCGCGTCTTCCAGCCACGCTTTTCTGCTCAGAACACAGCCCTGTGAGCTCAGAAAAGATCTCTCAAAGTCAGCGTGCTTTCAGATAAGGTTCACAAATGCGTATGCAAACATGTGACTTTTAAGATTTGGTGGCCGTTTGAGAAAACCCATCCAAAGTCGGTGGCTTTTAGGGGAAAATTTCTAATTTGACTCAAATGTCTGTCATTTATCATCAGAATATTGGTTTCAAACTGAACAGTCTGACTGAATTTTAGTAGCTCCTTGTCTTTGCTAAATAGTTCTTGTGGGATTTAACCAGAGAAGAAAGGCAGCAACAAACGAACAGTTGCAAAGGAGTTGTTCTGTTAACCTGAACAAGAAGTAATCAGTCACCACAGCAATCTTCTGATGGAACAATGCACGAATTATGCCTATGAGTTCAACTAGAACTTTTAAACCCCCTACATTGAAGGAATTTCCAGATTGGTGTAATAATACCTGGTTTATTTCAATCTTGACTTTAAATGTGGGCTACACTGTGGTGTAGTGGTTAGCGCTTTAGCCTCACAGTGAGAAGGCCCAGCTGGGTCCCTTCTATGGAGTTGGCATGTCCTCCCTGAGTATGTGTGGAATTTCTCCAGGCACTTCAGTTTAAATCGCCAAATCATGCACCATAGGCACTGACTGGATCAACAGTGTGACCAGCGGCTCTAACGAAATACAGTCAATTCAGTCCGCAATTTATTGCAATATAGACGCCACCATGTTGAAGCTAGATGTCATCAGTAAGCAGTAACTCCACTGGAAGAATTCTGACCAATAGAATGACTTAGTAATTATCTATTGAAGTCTATGGAATTTTGGATTCTTGGAGCCGTCAGGGGGAGGGGTCATTCAGTCCAGTTCTTTATTTCTTTCATCTAATACAGAGAATACAGTCAATATTATATTTGTCAGAATAACCATTCTAGCTCTTTTTAACATCTTCTTGCTAAGCCTAATTTTTTTTCATGATACACATTTTTTATTGCTAGTTATTCAAATGATAAACTAGCCAATCAAATGCCTCAGTAAGGGAATGTGGTGGTCGCTGGCCCCGCCTCAAACGTTCAAGATTCTCAGACCAATCACTTTGTTTGGTCCCAAAATGGCGATATCGGGTGATATCCGTACCACGCAACGAATTGACTATTTCGTTGGAACCTGAGATAACAGACTTGTTCTGTCCATCTCTGTTCTGTCCATCTCTATTCATGTCAATGGTCCAGTCTGAATACACCCTTTCATTTTCATTATTGTTGGTCAGAAACAAGCTTTTACAGGACAAATATTTACTAACGTTCTTAACTCTAGATATAAAATGCATTTTTGATGTTTTTATCCACATCAGTTTGCTCATAAGGATCGCCGTGACCTGGTGACTCCTTTGACATTTAAAACACCAAGCAATTAATTCATAATGAATATACTCTTTAGCTGAATCCTACTGTGCTTCATCCAATCAGTCATTTAATTGGCTCCAAAAATTTAACAATGAGACCACTTCCCTTTAGTTTTTACTTATTCAATCAAAAGCTCCTAAAAATCCAGGTTTATTTTTAGTGTTGTAACTTTGCTGAACTCTACAGAGTAAAAGCCCATCATGGAAATAAAAGACAGCAATAAGAAAGTGGGCGTTTTAATCTTTAACTTGGCCTTCAGCCTCACAGGTGGGTGTGTAATTCACGAGGACTTCTGCAATATCATTTAATTAATGAGCCCAACGACAAGCCAAAAGTCAATAACATCTTCCTCTAAGAAACTGATCCCAGCTGTCTGCTGGTGGAAGAAACCAACCCGTCCACCATGACAGCTCGCATCCTGCAGCAGTGCTAATTACGGACGTTCTAGCTTAAACACAGTTCTGGAAAACAAAGAGAAGCGAGAGCTGATTGTCTAATAAGTGGGTTTTTCCTCCCACCGTTACCATAGCAGCTTGCTATAGACGCATGTAAGTGATTATAGGGTTTGAAACATGCAGTAGGACGATCTGGCAGAGATTTTTTCTATGTGTGGAAGCATTTCAAGGTCAGCCAATCGCTGATGATCTGCGTGACACGTTCTAAACCAGCTGGAGGACAGTAGCAACGCTGTCACAAACTCTAAGGACATTCTGTACCCTGTGGAAACATCTGGTGGTTGTTGTTGTTGGATGGAGAAAATAAACCAATCAGGTGCTGTTACTCAGTGCATGGGAGGGGCTTGATCTAAATCAGGGGTGCCAAACTCACTTCGCACAGGGGCCAAAATTCAAAACACACCTTAGATCGCAGGCCGAACAGGTTAAACATTTATTGAACACACTTCAACAAAATTTTTGAAACTTTAAAAACGTAACATTTTGACATAATTATGAACTACATATATGGCGTATTACTTGTGATAATGCTACTGGGAAGGATGTAAGATGAGTTTGACCGCTGAAGATGCTTAAATGGATAGCTAAAAACACTGAAGCTGATAGCCAGAAAAAAAATTATATAAGTGCCAAATTAGCCTAAAAAAATAAATAAAAAAAAACCTAGGTTAGCCAAAACAGCTAGCATGTAGCTGAAAAATTAGCTAAACTTCAAAATAGCCAAAAAAAACTGAAAAAAGCCTCAATTAGCCAAAGCAACCAGCATGTAGCTGAAATATTAGTCGAACTCCATATTGGCCAAAAACTAAATAAAAAAATAAAAAAAAGCCTAAACCAGCAAGAACAGCTAACATGTAGCTGAAAAAGTAGCTAAACTTCAGAACAGCCTAAAAAATTTGAAAAAAGCCTGAATTAGCAACAACAACAAAAAACTATCATGCAGCTGAAATACTAACTAAACTCCTAAACAGCCTAAAAACAAAAAAAACGTAAATTTGCCAAAACAGCTAGCATGTAGCTGAAATATTAGCTGAACTCCAAAATGGCCAAAGAAACTAAAAAAAAGGGCTAAATTAGCCAGAACAACAGACATGTAGCTGAAAAAAGCTTAACTTTAAAGCAGCCTAAAAAACTTTGAAAAAAGCCTTGATTAGCAAAAAAGCTAGCATGTAGCTGAAATATTAGCTAAACTCCAAAACAGCCTAAAAATCTTAGTAAATGCAGAAAAAGTCCAAAAGGCTAACAGAATGACAATTTAAAAAAAAATTACAACCGTAACTTTTTAACATAATTACAAATGATAAAAAGGCAGGATTATATTATAGGATATAGAGGATATTATACCAGAATAAATTACCTTAAATAACTTTACACTCCATAAAAATATATCTTGTCAAATTTATACAAGATAGAAATAAGCACACGATTAGATCGGGCTATTAATAACAATAAAATAAAATGATCTGGAGGGTGGGTACCCCCCCCCCGAGCCTTGACTTTGACACATCTGCTCTAAACTGTACCTGGAGGAGGACGTTGGCTCCGTGGTCTGCCTCTGGATTTTTGGAGGCGGAGGGCTGATCTTCTCCCTCAGGGCTGTTTGCACCTCAGCGGGGATGTCTGGAGAAGTCTGGCTGATCTTCATGGCCGCCTCCAGAATCTTCACCGAGCTCCGCCCGTTCACTTTCACCTCCAGCGGCTTCTTCTTCTCCAGCTCCGCCGCTTTATACTCAGTGATGGGAGGGGATCTGGTGGCAGGCACCTCGAAGCCCACGCGCAGGCCATTCTCGCAGTGGGCCGGCAGAGCTTTGCTCCTCCAAATGGGCCAACACAGCTTCCAAAAGACAAAGAGAGACACTGCCAACAGGGCGAGGCCACAGAAACCCACCACCACAGCAAGGAGACTGATCGAGATGTCTACTTTTAACCCGTTTGTAGGGGAGAGAGGACGAGCAGGTGAAGGACAGACAAGACACACATGCAGGGGAGAAGGAGAAAAAAAGGAGAGAAAGCAAGGTGTAAGAAAGAGGGGGCAGCATCTGCACCCGTTTGATCAAGCAGGACCAGAAAACACCATAAAGGAAGAGAAAGTTACCATTAAAATGTCATTTCTGTCACAAAAAAAGCAGCTTCTAGACTTTAAAGCAGGGGGTCCCCAAACTTTTTAATGTTAGGGTCACATAACTGTTTTCTTCTCTGATGGGGGGCTGGGTCGGTTTTTAGGCTAACAGAAAAAGTGTAACAATCACAGAATAAACATAAAGATTTATGGTTTCCCAGAAAGCAACACATAGTTAAATTTTAAATAATTCATTTATGTAATCTTTACAGAAAAAAAATAGTACTAAAACATTTTAAAAACTAGATATATAGCATTACCTGAGATAGATTAATAGCTGAAGATACTTAAATTGATAGCTGAAAACACTGAAGCTGTTAGCTGAAAATGCTGAAGTTGACAGCTAACTGAAATATTTACAAAGTGCCAAAATAGCCTATAAAACAAAAAAAGCCTAAAATAGCCAAAATAGCTAGCATGCAGGTGAAATATAAGCTAAATGCCGAATTTGCTTAAAAAAACTGGGAAAATATCAAATTTAACCAAAAACCGCTAGGAAAAAGGCTAAAATATTAGCTAAGCTCCAAATTAGCCTAAATGACAAAAAAGTCTAAATTAGCCAAAAACGGCTAGCATGTAGCTGAAATATCAGCCAAATGCAGAGTTGGCCTAAAAAAAATGGGGAAAAAGTCTAATTTAGCCTAGACAACAAAGTCTAAATTAGCCAAAACAGCTAGTATGTAGCTGAAATATTAGCTAAGGCTGAATTAGCCTAAAAAATGGAAAAATGTCTAATTCAGCCAAAATAGCTAGCATAAACCAAAAATATTTGCTAAACTCAAAATTAGCCAAAACAAACAAACAAAAAAAAAAAAATCAAAATTAGCCAAAACAGCTAGCATGTAGCTGAAATATTAGCTAAGCTGAAATTGCCTTAAAAAATGGAAAAATGTCTAATTTAGCCAAAACAACAATAGAAAAAAAGTCTAAATTTGCCAAAACAGCAATCATGATGTAGCTGAAATATTAGCTAAATGCTAAATTGGACAGGGAAAAAAATGGAAAAATGTCTAATTTAGCCAAAACATTTGGGGGGCCAGGGCAAATGCGGAGGAGGGCCAGATCCGGCCCGCGGGCCGTAGTTTGGGAACCCCTCCTGCTTTAAAGTGGAATTTATCGGATTTTTGCTCCACCTGTTGCTATTTCTAGTAGATCTAAAAGCTGCAGTAAAGTTTCCTCTACTTCCTATTTAGTGTTTGCATGAATGAGAGTCCGAGCAGCAGAAATGTACCTGCGTGTCCTCTACCTGGAATGCTGCTCCCCAGAGGAAACACGTCCCTGCATTTGTCCCGGTTGACGTGTTCCGCCCGGCAAAGTTCCCAAACGATCTCGATGGCCTCCAGGCACTGCTCCGCGGTGAAGTCCTCCGTGCGGAGTTTCATGTCTCTCCTGTTAAGCCATTGCACGCCAGAGGAGCCGGGAGGGCGGCGGTTCATTTGGACACCTGGAGGTTTTTCCTTATGCGCCCCAGAGCGCAGCGCGTCCGCGGCAGACGGGGAGAAGCGCTGCGTCCTGATCCATCACCAGCGCGCAACGAGGAGCGACTGTGTGTCCGCGCGCGCTCGCTCTCCTCCAGTAACAAGTCGGTGCTGATGGGAGGAGGGTGGGGGTGAGGGGGTTCAAGTCCAACCCCTCCTTGCGTCCAATGGCAATGCGCCGCCGTTAAATAGCGAATCCCGCTAATGGTAGGTTGCAAGGATGTTACTTTTTCTAGAAGAGTGTTCCCTCTGAGCCCCCGTAGACCTGTCTCCTGCTTGCTGCCTCGCGCCTGTTGAATTCCGGTTCTCTGAAGTTTGTTCCTCAGACCAGCAAACTGAATGTATGATAGATGGAGCCTCAACAGACAGAACTAGTGTGTTTTTTTGTCTTTAGCGAGTTTTCACTCGTTCAAAACTGATGTCATTGATGATGTTCCAGAATCAGCTTTCACTAACGTGCACACGTGGTTTGGCAGAGTTTTGAGCCGGATGCCCTTCTGTATGGAGTCATTTTTGTGCCAAAATATGGTAAGAAAAAGTCAGTTTAAAGATCAAAATGTTCTAAATCGAAAACAAAATGTTTAGTGTTAAAAATGAAAAATTATCATTTCCAAATAAATACTTTTTTTCCTTTAAAGAATATTTTTGCAACTGCAGCACAAACGTTTTTAGATGCGCTGTGTCACCTCGCTTTCGCCCTATCTTTGATTTTGCGTTGAGACATTTGTTTGTGCATGTTGGTAAAATCAAACTTTTTACCAATATTTTGCCTCAGATGATTCTTAGATCACACAGGTCTGTTTAGTGTAATGTCAGAATATAAACATTAGTTTTTTCTACAGTTTGAGGAGATTCGAACCCATAAAATCACAAATTTGACTAGATTAAAATGATCGAAGGTAAAAGAGCCTGTTTGAAGTTTGAGCTTTGGTTGCAGACACCATGCAAGATAAATATGCCGATTTGATTGGATAGAATAGACCAATCAGAAGGCAAACATTACCAAAACAGACACGTATAAACTCAGAATCAAAGATAGGGCGAAAGCCAGATGAGGCACAATGCATCTAAAAACATTTGTGCTGGAATCCCAAAAACATTTTTGAAAGCAAATAAAGTATTTAAAGCATTTTTTTTATTTGGAAAATAAAAAAATATATATTAACATTTTGTTTGCAATTTAGACAATTCTGATCTCAAACTGACTTTTGTCTGTAATATGCTCTCACAAAAATCCCTTCATACTTCCTGACACAGCCCTGTATTTTACCCGGACTAGGGACTGGCACAGGGAGACCCATATCTCTTGAAAGAATCCAAATGGCTTCCCTTTCCGAAGGCTTCTCCCTATTCCAACATTTATCCTTCAAAGTGGAGGGATAATAGTGTCTTTAAATTCGGATGTTACCATCCACAGACCGTAAATAAAATGGACACGGTGACATCACACTAGAAAATGCCTTATTGATCAGTTTATAACTTGAATACTTTGCGATCAAGAAAAAATATCATTAAAAAGTGTAATTAGCAAGAAGATGTTGAAAATGTATCAGAACCAATAATGGTTGTTCTAGCAGATATAATGACAGAGTAATAACAGTTGGTTTCACTATAGAAGTCTACGGGATTTTGGCTTCTTGGGGCCCGCTGGTACTTCCTGTTCGGAATGCACAGGGGGGAGGAGTCAAGCTATCCAGTGATATATACAGATTCTTTTTCTGTGTCGTGAACTAGAGAAACTGCATTTCTCTCTAGATGGACATAGCGCTGAATAACTTTCAAGGCGTTCTTGCTTAGATCTATTAACTCCAAGGTCACAAATCCAAGTCCTCTGAAACAGCAGATTGGAGAGGCAGAGCTGCAATTGGCTGCAGTTGCCTTACTGATGCTGAAGTAGTTTCATCACTGCTTATCGCCGACTGCAGGGTGAACAAAAAACCCCAAAAGCTGTTCAGAAAGGTTTTGTTTGGAGTCGAGGTTTGGACTTTTATCTGTCAATGAAGAACCAACGCTCTGATTTGAGCTCATCTGAAGGTCAAGTTTTATCCCTGTCATGAACTCCAAATCTTTTTATTCCTCACTATGATTAAATCAGACACGAAATAAAGTATTGAGTCAAATTAGTTTAATAGAAAAGGATCTACAGAGGAAAGCAGCAATACTTTAAAGTGCAGATAAAAAATGCAATTGAATTAGTTCAATTAGCATCCAGAGAGCGCATTCATTGAAGTGGTTAAACCAGAAACAGCCGCTGCATACAGAATGAACCAGACCCATACAAGCTGCACGTGATAAAATGAGATCGTTGTATTCAGGAGCACCATGCTCCTCCAGCTTATCATAACAGGGTGTTTCTCTTCATTATCATGGGCTTCATGTCGGGGGGGGGGGGCATAGAAATGTGGGCGAGGGAAGCTGCACCAGAAGCGAGTCAAGATAGTGACAGCGCCACATATAGCCGAGGGGGTTCTGAATACCAGAGCCGTGGTGAAACTATCCTTCAATTATTTTATCAGGAAAAGGAAATGAACCAAACTCTGCAGACTTCTTGATATCTATGAAATTGATCACATTGCACTTTCTGCATCAGTAGAGGGACTTTATGAGCACAGTCCAAAACAGTGCTGACACCGGGGGAAGTTTTATTAAAATGCTTCGGTGGTTAGAGTGAGGAAATCAGTAGATTGACACAAGATAAATGCCATAAGGACTTTTTGAAAAAGCAAAGGAGAAATTGATTCTTTAAGAACTAACAGGTTTTCTGAGTTTTTGGCTTATTGTACATCAGGGGTGTCAAACTCAATCACTTAAAGGGTTAAATTCCAAAACACACCTTAGGTCGCGGGCCGAACAACATAAACAGTTATTGAACACTCTAAAACATTTTTAAAACTTTAAAACTGTAACTTTTTAACATAATTATGAACTAGATATATAGCATTACCTGTGATAATGCTAGTATAAAAAAGCTGAATTTGGCTGCTAAAGATGCTGAAATTGATAACTAAAAACACTCGAGCTAAAAGCTGAAAACGCTCAAGCTAAGAGCTTGCTAAAATACTAGCTAAACATCAAATTAGCCTAAAAAACTCGTAGAATGTGTAATTTACCCAACACAGCTAGCATAAGACTAAAAGATTAGCTTAAGTCCAAAATAGCCTAAAAAACTGAAAAAGCCTAAATTTGCCAAAACAGCTAGCGTGTAGCTAAAAAAATAGCTAAGCTCCAAAATAGCCTAAAAAATAGTAGAATGCCCATTTTTAAAACTTTAAAACCATAAGTTTTTAACATAATTATGAACTATATATAAAGCATCACCTGCGATGATGCTAGTGTGAATGCTGTAAGCTGAATTTGGCCACTGAAGATGCTAGTGCTAATAACTGAAAATTGCTGAAATTGATACCTAAAACCACCGAAGCTGATAGCTGAAAACACTAAAGCTAAAAGCTGAAAACGCTGAAGCCAAGAGCTTGCTAAAATATTAGCTAAAATATTTGCTAAACGTGTAATTTTGCCAGTGTAAAATTACACACTTTACACCGGTAAAATGTGTAATTTAGCGGTGCGAGCCGCTTTTCTCCTGCAGAATCTGCTGGAATTACGTTGATCGTATTAACGGTTGAAAAGTTCCAGCAAATCAAAGAACATAAACACTGGTGCTCTGCTATTTAAGGGTTAAGTGAAGGCTAGCTCTGAAGCTACGATCACACAGCCTTCGAAAACTTGCGTTTAGTCAACTATTTCCAATGAAACGTTTACGGAAATACGTTCAAAACTCATGTTTGTACATCACTACACACATTTTAAGACACTATTTGGGCCCTACTCAAAAAACATGTCCATTGAACATGTTGAAATTTGAATTATTTGCGCTGATATTCTCTTTCTCGGCTTCAGAGTCCACTGGAATTGCATTTATTGTGTTGTGATATTGTGATATTTTGCTGTTGCTGGAAAATTTCCCAGTGTTAAAGGGTTAACTTCAAAATAGCCTAAAGAAATGGGAAAAAAGCCTAAATTAGCCAAAACAGCTAGTGTGCAAATATTAGCTATACTCCAAAACAGCCTAAAAACTTTTTATTTTTAAAGGCTCAATTAGCCAAAATAGCTAGTGTGTAGCTGATATATTAGATAAACTCCAAAAGACCATAAACAAATAAAAAAAAAGGCTCAGTTAGCCAAAACAGCTAGCACATAGCTGAAATATTAACTATATTCCAAAAAAGCCTAAAAACTTTTTATTTTTATTTTTAAAGGCTCAATTAGCCAAAACAGCTCGCACGTAGCTGAAATATTACTCCAAAACAGCCTAAAAAAATCTTAGTAAATGCCAAATTAATCCAAAAAGCTAGCAGAATGCCAATTTTTAAAACTTTAAAAACGTAACTTTTTAAGACATTTATGAATAAAAAGACAGAAATATCATTCCAGAATAAATCAACTTAAACCTTAAACAACTTTCAATATTTTACTCTCTATAAAAGTTTATTTTGTCAAAGTTATACAATATTATAAATATGTGCAAGATAACATCGAGCCATTAATAACAATAAAATGATCTGGAGGGCCGGATCCGGCCCCCGGGCCTTGTGTTGTGCACACAGAGAGGAGTCTGATAAGATAGAGGTTTTGGTAGTGTAGTTAGTGAAGTGTAAATTACAATATATTAAATAATTTGTTATTTAAGCGTCACTGGTGACATCTCAGGCCTTCAATGGTTAAATGTGTGTCAGTTGATACATTTTCTATTTACTTTCTCCTTTTTTAAAGAAATTATTGGCAAGAAATGCACCTCAATTAAACCTCTTCCTTTGAGATATAAGAAGATATTGAAAAATACAGACAATTCTCGAATACGACCGTTAAACTTTCTATTAGCTTATAATGATTTGGTGTAATTGCCCAAAATTTAACTTGCGTGAAGTCCTTGTATAACCCCAAAACAGCTTGGATGTGTAGTGAGATTTGTCTAAAATACTAAATTTTAAGTCCTCATGTGGAACTAAGCTTTTTATTTCTGCCAAATTTAGTTCAAGGCAACCAGTTTAGGTCCTGTCTGATTCTGTCAAAGCGTGTTGAACGTTAACCCGCACTGGCCCTTTTTCACACGACCCCAGCCTGGTGAGATTCTCCCCTCGCCAAGGCTGGGCTTAGGTGCCACCGGCCCGAGGCTAACATTTTCTTCAAGAGCGCCTCGCCTGTGACACCCCACTTGATCTATTTGCAAACCTCTGTGCATCAACAAACTCACAAATGGTCACAACACCAAACGCATCACTCAAACACTTCTCTCAATCTCATAACAGGGAAGGCTCTATCATTCTAGCTGAATCTGTTTTCAGTTACAAATTGCACTAGAAGTTTAATTTATAGTGAATACCAGAAAGGAAATGTTTGCAGACGGTGTGAAACATAAAAGTGTTTTTTTATTTTGGGTCACTACGCTATGTAATGTTAAGCTAGGGCTTAATTCGATAACGTACCATAATTGATGTTGGCTTACAATAATTCTGTTTACTTGTAGCTTTTTTATTTTTATTCTAGGATATTTCCCACACGTCTTAAATTCGCTAGAAGTAATTCTTTTTTTTTTAATTCATTCGCCAATGAAAGGAAAATCTTAAGGTTTTAAGGCCCAATTTTGGAAACTAAACCAAACTTTTTGAAATAAAACAGTCTGAAAAACTACATACTTGTACATTAAATCAACATTTTGCTATTTAACCACTCATGATCCTAAAATGGACTCAGATCTGTTGTTTTTAACAACAGTGTATTCAAAAATTCAAAAATTACAACTTTGAATACTTGAAAAAAAAGTAGTAACCGTTAAATTATTAGAATTTAACGGAAATTTGAAATTACAAGCCGTATATTTATAACTTAAAATGTCATAGGTGAAATTTATGATTTTTTTTTGTATTTATGCATTTTAAAGTCATAAATGTATTACTTTAATTCTTGTAAATTTAAGAGAAAATAAGTTGTAAATTTATAAATAAATTAACAAGAAAAGAACTAAAGTTCTGTTTATCAGAGCCATGCTTAAAAACAAAAGCATCTTGTGAAGCTTTACTTTCAGACTGGTGTCAAAAACAAAGAAATTCTGAACCTTTTGGTGACTTGACATCAAACTGAAGCCAGTTTTCCGGTGTTCCGTGTTGGTAATGCAGAGTTTCACACAAAATAAGGAACTCAGAAGCACAAGTTTGGAGGACCACCACTTTATTCTCTGCTCTTTTCCTTCATAAACGTAGACGCCCATTTGTCAACTTACGTCATGTAATTGTCATGTGCAGAAGGAACACCGAAGGGGAATGAAAACAAAACAGTTTTCTCCAAATGAGACGCCCCGTTTCAACATAGAACCACAAAAGGAAAGAAAATAGTCTGTTACGGTAGCACAGGAACATTGAAAATTCCAAAAACTAACGATGGATACATCACAGAAGACAAATTAACTCTACGAGAAAAAAACTCGTAAATTTAGAGAACTAAAGTTGTAGATTTATGAGAAAAAACTTGTAAATCTATGAGATTTAAAGTTGTCAATTTATGAGGAAAAAATTTGTACATTTAGGAGAGTTTAGGTTGCAAATTTACACCAAAGTCTGGTACATTCACAAGATTTAAAGTTGTAAATTAAGAGAAAAAAGTTGTGAATTTGGGAGATTTAAAGTTGAACGTTTAGGAGAAAAAAAAACTTGTAAATTCGCAAGATTTAAAGTTTTAAATTTATAAGCAAAAAACTTGTAAATTTATGAGATTTAAAGCTGTACATTTGGGAAAAAAACTCGTAAATTCGCGAGATTTAAAGTTGTCAATTTATAAGTAAAAAAAACTTGTAAATTTACGAAATTTAAAGTTGTATTTTTAGGAGAAAAAACTCGTAAATTCACAAGATTTAAAGTTGCAAATTTATAAGGGAAAAAACATGTAAATTTATGAGATTTATAGTTGTACATTTGGGAAGAAAAACTCGGAAATTCGCGAGATTTAAAGTTGTAAATTTATAAGTGAAAAACTTATAAATTGATGAGATTTAAAGTTGTCAATTTATAAGGGAAAAAAAACATGTAAATTTAGGAGATTTTACATCCATAAGATTTAAAGTTGCAAATTTATGAGAAAAAAAGTCGTACATTTACATTTTTAAATTTTATTATATTTTTATTATTACTTCTGTGACCGTAATACTCCGTCGTAGTTCTCCACTGTTACCCTAATCAGAACTTTCTGCAGTTATTTCTGTTTATTCGACTTTCGTTTTACTACAACTCAACATTATCCTCAACTTTGTGCTGCTGTGAACTTGGTTGGTTAATTTCTGTTGCTAAATATAGATAAGCACACCAACAAAAGTCAAGTTTTTTTTTTTTTTTGGAACTGTTCACAAATGGTTGCTTTTAATTTTGTTGCTGTAAATCAACATTCTTTTCAGTTGTAAACATCCCATCCATTGTCTCGGTTTAATTTGTTAATACTCAGAAATATGGACACTGATTAGTATTTACTCTCATCAACAATCAGCTGATGCTGCAGCTGGTGACTCTGCCCCTCCCACTTACATAAAAACAAAGACTTATGGGTGGATTTCAATAATCGTGCCAAACTTTTTCAAAGATGGCTTTCTACAAGCTAGAACGATTTAAAAACTCCCTTTTTATATCCTATTCATCAACTAATAATTTGAAAAGCTGATTTAAAAGTTTCTTATGAGATCTTCCATGTTTTAGGCTCACCGGTCTGCTGCAATTGCAGAAAAATAAAATAGCCAAGTTTGACTGCACCTTTGGCCAACTTTTCCTTTCTGATGAGAGCCACGGGCGACTTACAGCTGAACACTTTGAAGGCTCCAGTCAAGTCGAGTACACAAACCGACAGGAGCAATTTGAATCAGCAGCTGTTCTCTCGGGAAAACTGCCTGGATCAATGTTTTTGTGAAGACTCTGTTTGTGTTTCTTTCTTCTGGGTACAATAATGTTACGTAAAGAATACTGAAAAAGGAAAAAGTCTGAGCTTCAAAGAAACAAAGCTTCACTTCTCGGTATTATCAACCTGATTGTTACCAACCACAGATGACTAAACCTAGAATCTGACTTCAGATTTTACTTGAGATATTTGGTAAAATACAATCATTTCCAATTTCCTAACTTTGACTAATGATGTCACTTTTAAGTGATCCGCATTTCTATGAGAAATACAACTTTCCAGCTTCTCCTAAACTCTTTTTATATAATAACTGACTATCTCCTCTTGGTTTAAATCTTTTGACAGCATATAAGAACTGGACCGAGTGAGTGTGATGTCACCCTTAGAAGATGAATTCTTTCTGGCTCCAACCAAATTTAGTCAATTCAGACGCTTTTTTCCACGATATGGACGCCGTCATGTTGTGGCGTGAAGTTATCAGTGATTGGTCAGTCGATCAAATGTTTTGGACGTGTTGTTTTCTTTAGATTACTCCGCCCTAACGACGGCTGATTGCCCAAATTGGGGTTTTTTTTTTTTGGCGGGAAAGGCCAGGTTGGTTGGAAAGGAGAACTGGAGCTTTAGCTGCTTTAGATAGAGAATCATGTATTTGTTAAACAGAGAGGCTGCTTGATCTGAGTGTTGACATTCTTTGGACTAATGTAACTCTTCTCTTGTTTACGTAAATTAGCTGATTTACTTTTCTCCGCAAGAATCCGTTGGAATTATATTAATCGCATTAACAGTAAAAGAGTTGCCTTATGTCAAAGAGCGTGTTTTGTTTAGGCGTTGCCGCTGACATCTCCACTGTTAAATTTATCATGGTCGATTTTTACCATCTAAGCTAACAAACCACTAACAACTATGGAGTAATTCCTTCCTGCAATAGGCTGGTAAACTGTCCAGAGTGTATTCCACCTTTTCCCAACAGTAACTGGGATTGGCTCCAGCAACCGTACAACTGTAAAAGTGTTTAAGCAGGTTTAGAAAATAAATGGATGGATGGTGTCACTTCTTTCCACCCCAATACCAAATAACCGTTTTCACAAGCGGGCAGACGGCTGGTTCCACGTGCAGCTGGTTTATTAGCACAGACAGGATGACTGGATTCAAGCACAGCTAAAAGTTCATAAAGCTAAAGGCAGGGGTCAGCTGCTAGAATAAAAATATTAGAGATCAGGTGTAGGTCAAGGGCAG
>NC_050534.1:18371831-18376396 GCF_002922805.2 Oryzias melastigma | reverse complement strand
ATAAATGGATGGATGGTGTCATTTCTTTCCACCCTAATACCAAATAATGGTTTTCACAAGCGGGCAGACAGCTGGTTCCACGTGAAGCTAAAGACAGGGGTCAGGTGCTAGAATAAAATTATTAGAGATCAGGTTTACGTCAAGGGCAGGCCGCAGACAGAGACGGAGTCTGTCGAGAATCAAGATCTGGAACAGGAGAAGACAAGTCGGGATATAACGCTCAGTATGGCAGAGTGGCACAAACAATACTTCGCACTGAGTGAGACTCCGACTGTCAAAGGAGAGTCAGATGGGAACTGTGTGCTGGGGTTGCTGGGAGATGTAGTACGTTGGTATACCGGAGATGGCTCCTGCTGGTGACCAGAGGGGTAGACAAGAGCTCTGACTCCTGACATTTGCGGTCCACGAAAACCAGTACTTTGTCATAACTCTGCTCGCATAAGTGACCTTGAGGTTCTTTGCGACTATGAGTTATCGCCATTGATTTGAGGCACAACCTTCAGTTGACAGGCCTAAACTGGCATAAAGCCACACGATACCAAAACTATAGCATTTTAAAATGACTT
Organism: Oryzias melastigma; assembly: GCF_002922805.2. Taxonomy (NCBI): domain Eukaryota; kingdom Metazoa; phylum Chordata; class Actinopteri; order Beloniformes; family Adrianichthyidae; genus Oryzias; species Oryzias melastigma. Next base: position 18,375,830 of record NC_050534.1, on the reverse strand, counting down.
CAAGGATGTGATGTAGGGTTCTTCTTTACGTCTTTAGTGACAGTCTGTACTTAATGTATATATTTTCTCTGCACTGGCTCAATCTTATTCCTGTGGGGCCAAAACATAGAAAAATGTCTGGTAGATCTCCATAAATGTTGTTTACCAAACAGAAAATTATCCTCTGCTGTTTAAAGCTTAAGTTGACAAAGTGGAATCTCGTCACTACCATGTGAAAACTGTAAAGAGGAAACTCAAACAGATGCTTCGCACCACTGTTTCTTATTCCAGATGCATTTAGCGAACTTCAAACATGAAATCAAGCTTTGTTAGTCATTTTTGGTATATTTCAAACCACTAGTGCTCCTCTAGCTTCCAAAGAGCCTTATTTTTATTTCACACTTTATTCCCAACCTTGAATTTCTGACTAGAGGGAGGCACAAGCAAAGGGGGCTTGTCTCCTTGACAACATTTGGAGCTCTCCGTCTGTGAGATTTATTTTGTTCCTGAATAAACGTCTGTGTGGAGCAATATCTGCGTCTCAGGCTGTCGGGACACCATAGTTTAGCTAGAAATCAAGAAACACTTTAATGACAGTTATAGGTTACTAATTGGAACTGATAGAAAAAGGGAGTAGGGGATGATGAAGTACTACTGAGTGATTATGTTAATGCGACCTTGAAAACACAAAAGTAATCACTGTCCACTTTATTTGTGTTTCCCCGCTGGTGTTCTCATTAGGAGTCCAAACACAAAGACAGCACGAAAAAAAAGTTCCTCACAGGAAATACATTTCAGTTATCAGAACCTCTTTAGGATGTAATTATGTCTGGGGTTGACTGTCGAAACTATAATGATCAGGACAAACTAACACTTCAAGGGAAATTGCTGTGAGTGTTTGTTCTCGTTTTAGGCATTACAGACTAACCTAAAATAAACAAGTGTTTACATTTACGCATTCATACAGAGTTTCAAATTATGATTTGTTCCTTCAAAAAGTCTTTTTTGTTAAACTAGTTCCAGATTAGTCACCAAATATTAGACACCAATAACATTACATACTATGGCCATTGGGTTTCCATGTGTTCTTGATATAATAATCAAATGACTTCTCAAAGGGGACATTGTTTTTTTTTAACAGTCCACCCCATAATGGCAGGACTTAAGGGTTTTCTTGATTGTAACTGGAGTTTTTATTGTCATGATTCAAGCGGCAAAAATGGCAACTCGACTTCAGGTTCTCTGCAGCCTAATTCTTTAAAAGGGAGTGTTAAATTTTTTTTTCTTCATTCTGCTAAAAGACCATCTGATTATTTGAGTCTATAAACCCAAAAACTAGTCACAGAATGCCAAACCGACAACATAGACTCAGTCTACGTAGTCAGGATGGCACTGGTAACAGTACTTCGGCTAAAGCTAGCAACATGGCCTCGAGAGATGATGGCGCTCCAGAGTCTGGACGCCAACAACAGGAAAATGGCAGAAAATAGATATTTCCAGAATGTATGCTCTTCTTAAGGAAACGTCTGAGGCCCACGAGAGTAAACTTAACTCGATACGGGACACAACCAAACCCATGGAAGCCAAGCTAACTGACTTGGGTAATGCAGAATCCTGCATTGACTTTCTCGAGGATGCTAATACAGCAGAAGTGTCCAAAGTCTGTCCTCAAGGCCTGGTGTCCCACTTGTTTTCCATTATTGGCCAAACACACCTGATCCAGGTAATCAGCAGCAGATAAAACAGGGTTTCTGGAAACTTTGGACACCCCTGTAATAGAGCATTGGAAGCTAATACCTTGGAACAACTTGGGTCAGGTCAGCAACCGGGATTAGACATTCTCTTCTTTTTGTGCGCAACTATACTCAAGCTTTTGAAGACCAAATTCCCAGGAGGCCTTGAGATTGACCGTGCTCATCGGACTCTAACCAGGCGCAAACCGGACAGCCAGCCGGCCAAGGACGATCATAACTTGGCTTTTACGATTCATAGTCTCAGGTACAATGAAATTAAAAAGTCCTGGTAAGTAAGAACCCAGAAATTTAAACAATTAAAAAACATAAAAAACAGGATACTCAATAAAACTGAGGTGTTAAAATTAAAAACCAGAGCAGATTCCAGGACCAAGGAAGGATTGTGGATTTGGCGCCCAAGACGGAGAAGCTCTACTGGAATGGGAACCATACCATGATTTTCCTGGACTATTCTAATCTAGTCACGGACCAACGCACTGCATTCTGTCAGTCCAAACAGCTGCTGCATGAGAAGAATATCAAATTCTTTGGTGTTTCCTGCTGTGGTTGTTCTGAAGAGGCTGGAAGGTAAACGTGAGTTTAGTGATCCCAAAAAGCCGCTGGACTTTGCCCACTCTCTGCCTGAGTATAGTGAATTTAGGGTTTTCTGGGTTCTAAGTAATACAATACAGTTATATGATTTTAGTTTCTTTGTTTCTTGAGCGGAAAAGAACCATTACAGGAAAAAAAGTTCATGTGAAAAGGAGGAAGTAATGTTACATAAAACTGAATCTCCCTGTACTTGTTGCATCTCTGACAAATTCTTTACTTTTCTGATCCTTAATTTAACCAATTTTATTGTAATGTAATGCATAGAATAGGCATAGTCTAGCAGCTAAGCATATGTTTGGTGTTTTTGTTTCTCCTATTGGTTGTCATGAAATGAAACCAAACTGTTAGAGCGGAAATACAAACTGAGACCAGAGAATTCAACCCTTGTCCACTTCTGCTCTTTACTGAGATTCATGAGGCAGGGACACACAAATCCAAAGCTGTAACTGTCAGTCACTGGAAGATTGCACCACAGATCTTCTTTCGAGCTGTGATTGAAAACTCTTATTTTTTTGTGTGTTGTGTTGCTTGTTCTATAAAATCCACAAATTCGCCAAGATGTTTCACCATATGAAAGCTTAGACTTTACAACAAAGAAGGATTTTGAAAGATCTATAGCTATTTTACCTAAAAAAGTTCTATAATTTCTCTTTATTCTCTATTTTTTAAATCTTTAACTCCATTGTTTTTAGTAATAGAATGAGATTTTTGTGTTTTGTGTGTTCTTTAGACTATTATTACATCCAGAACCTTTTCTTTTTCTGACGAAGTTTGCTCCTGTAAATGCTGTCAGTGATTAAGGGTGTATATTGTACTTACATAGAGCTTTTCTACCTCCTGTACTTCCCAGTCTAACATGGCGCCAACCTTTAACCATCAGGAGTAATGTGGATTGAAAGGTTTTGCCCAAGGATACTTTGACACATTTCAGGCAAAGCTGGAACCAAACGCACTATCTTCTGATCACAGGTCGACCGCTCTACTTCTGCACCACAGTCATGTTGAGTTTTGGAATTGTGGCTTTTTACCCACAGAATGGCCTTGAGACGTCATGAGAGGAACAACCCAAATTAATAGACTTCTTTTGGGCTATTAATCTTCGTATGCCCTCACCTGGACAACCCAGCCAAGGGGGGGTCTGTTCCAGACCTGTATACAGGTGGCGTTATTGCCCCATATTACCCCAGCCCCACAGATCAACAGCTACCTAGAGGCTTTCTCGTGCTGTCTTATCCCCTGGACCTACAGTCATGAGTGACCAGCGAGGCCATGGCACACAGCCTCCACCAGCTCATAGAGGGCCTTCCAGTCTTGCTCTGGCATTCTGAAATGAGTTCTCCTGACAGATCTGTTTTGCTCATGGGATTCTCATGCTACATACACACTGGACATTTGAAATACTTTGAGTAATGCGCTGAACATGGTTCTTGAACGCACTTTTAACATATTGTGTTCACATTGGACTGTCGTTACCGATACTAACGTAGAGAAGTAAGAAGTTAGTGAGAAATGTTGAAGTGGTGTAAATTTTATGAATATTGCTCCAGGCTTTTTTTTCACAGCTTTATTCTTATATACGATAGAATTTGTGTTATATAATTCCAACCGGGCAAAAATAGCAAGTATTAATTTCTCAATCAATGCTTGGTACTTCTGCTAGAACTTTTTTTTTGTT
>NC_050534.1:18370923-18371773 GCF_002922805.2 Oryzias melastigma | reverse complement strand
TTTGAGTAATGCGCTGAACATGGTTCTTGAACGCACTTTTAACATATTGTGTTCACATTTGACTGTCGTTACCCGATACTGACGTAGAGAAGTAAGAAGTTGGTGCGAAATGTTGAAGTGGTGTGAATCTTATGAATCTTGCTCCAGGCTTTTTTGTCACAGCTTTATTCTTATATACGATAGAATTTGTGTTATATAATTCCAACTGGGCAAAAATAGCAAGTATTAATTTCTCAATCAATGGTTGGTACTTCTGCTAGAACTTTTTTTTGTTTGTTTTTGCCCTCATGGGTAAATTAATAAAATATTACCCCATGTTTCTGCTAAGAAGAACTGCCTCTCTTGTTGTTTTACACCCAAAACTTAGCCCCACCCCCCACTCCGGGGTCGGCACACTACATCGACCTGTGTGTGTGTAATGTGATTGTATGTTTATTTTCATCTCTACAGTCGGTTTAGATAAGGGGTCTCCAAACTTTTTCATGTGAGGGCCACATAACTATTTTCTTCTCTGATGCGGGGCCGGGGTTGGTTTGTAGGCAAAAAGAAAAAGTGTAACAGTCACAAGCTAAATGTAAAGATTTGTGGTTTCCAGAAAGCCACAGATAGCAACATTTTAAATGATTAATTTCTGTAATCTTCATAGAAAAAATAATACTAAAACATTTTAAGAACTAGATATATAGAATTACTGTACCTGCTATAAAAGATTCCTAAATTGATAACTGAAAATGCTGAAGCTGATAGCTCGCTAAACTATTAGCGCAGTGGCCAAATGAGCCAAAAAAACTAAAAAATTCTAAATTAGCTAGCATGCAGCTGAAATATTAGCTAAACTTAAAAATAACCT
>NC_050534.1:18333630-18370865 GCF_002922805.2 Oryzias melastigma | reverse complement strand
AATTTAGCCAAATCACTTTGGGGGGCGGGGCAAATTTGGAGGAGGGCCAGATCCGGCCCGTGGGCCGTAGTTTGGGGACGCCTTGTTCAGATACAAAAACATGATCGCATTTGTCATTTGTGGTGTTTTATTGTGAAAAATTGGTTATATTTTGAAAAAAAACTAGATTTCCTCATGTATCTTTCTGTAACTTTCTGCCAGAATTTTCCAGGATCGATCGCCAAAACCAGACGCCGGAATGATCCGCTGACTCAGAAACAGATGAAACTTTAAAAAGAAAGCCACAGAGGATAATTATAATCTGGAGCAGGTGTTTATTATGGATGAAGCTGGTCTCTACGCTAGAACAGTCTATTGTTCTGAACTATAAAGAAAAAAAACTCTATGTTAAGCACGATCTGACATTCTTCAGTGGGGGTCGTATGAGAAGGAAAAGGATGTGTGTGTGTGTTGGGGGGTCTCTGTATTTGTGAAAGCTTTTCTCCCTGACCCTAACATTTCTTATTACATTTACTAATAAAAAACATCCAACTCTTAACAATAGCCTGTATTTAAATGGTAATGTAGTTTCCTAAATTCCTGGACATCATAAAGATCCTTTCCCCAACTAATGACATTTGCAGACTGCTCTAACTGACATTTTTCATGTCAGCCCATTGACAACTTGGCATTTTACATCAATCGTCAGACACACCATCTTCCTGTCTACTTTGAGAGGCAAATTCTATGCCACACATGAGAGAGAGTTTCACTTGTGGATGTTTCACCTGAGATTTTTTCTTCCTTTTTGCACCATCAATTTTACCCTCTTTGTCAAACGCTTGTGGGTGCATACTGTGAGGTTTCAGTCATTTTTGATCATTTCAGGAAGAGGAACAACTTCAGGTCATCCCGAGTGCAAAATGAAAGTGCACACTTAGGCATTAGTCACATGCACCTGTGTGGCTGTTTTTTGGGTTGGATCTGTGGAGGGACAGAGAGAGGAGTGGCTATTTAGTGACCTCGAGGTATGAAAATGGAGCACACCATTGTCGTGAGTGTGGTAAGTGTATCATGAAGTATTTGTATGGGTGATGCTGTCATACGGTGACCCTACACCTGACTTTAGTCGTTGGTAAGGCCATGAGAACTGCCCACTTACCGACTTACAAATTCTCCTCCTGAAAGAATTGACAATTGAATCAGTTTTGTTTGGTTGGAGCTGGAAGACGCCACACTCACACGGTCCACTTTTCATAAACAGTCAATGGCTGTAACAGAGCTTAGTGGTTAAGGAGGAATAAAAAAGCTTCCCAACTGTCAAATTAGTCTTCTAGTTCACAAACATCCATTTTCAAATCTTAGAATTGGGCTCCTTGAGAGTTGTCTGGTTGGATAACCGTTTTAACTCCACATCTAGAACACGTTTTCTAGAGATTCCACATGAAAATAGCAAAATATGTTGTTAAAGCAACCAGTTTATGATGTATTTTTCTTAGCTCTTTGATCCGTGAATCTATCTACTCTGACTTTCATTGTTTTTGGGTAACTATTAAAACTCAAATGTTGCTTCTAATCTCAGATTTGGAGGCGCCTTTGTGATTGGCGCCATCCATGTGTACGTTAACATTACCGCCAACAATCATAATGACAACTTTATTGTAATCAAATACTTATATTACTCACTTCTTTAAACTTTGATGGTTTCACTGACAAGTATTGACATTTTTTTAATAGCTTTTCAGTTACTTTGGATTGAAAATTACATTTGTATTGATTCAAAAACACATTATGTATTTTATTGACAATCACTTTTGTATAAGGCTGTTTATTAGTAGCACTTTAATTGATATGAGCTCATTTGAAGTGTTTTTCTGATGTAGTACTGTTGTCATGCTAACCTGGACGTGAACTTTAACCTTTGAGAGAATGAACGTGTAGCCAAAGTGAGCTATCAGGTTCTAAAGTGGCCGGGTCAGGTCCTTCTAGGCCTGAAGATTCAATGATCTCATGTGAACTCAAAGGCTACTGAGGGTCATTTCTATCTGAAATCTATAAAGTGAAATGCTAAAAATAAAAGTGCTACCAGTTGGACTTTCTGTTTGCACACTAGATCTATAGCAGCAATGACATGTAGGTATATTTTCTATTGGCCTATTTCTCACTGGGATGTGAAGCCCCTCCCCCAAAAAAGTGGATAATCGGTGAACTATGCCTAGATTAAGGGTTAGGTAAAATAGACAGACAACTCATATCCACTCGTAAGGGCAGATTTGACGAGGACACACGAAGGTCTCAGATGTTACCACTTGAGAAAACTGCACACTTAGAGGTTCCTGGAGTCTTTGGCTGTAAATCCGCGTGTTAGATTGAGGGAGGATGGAGTCGAAGAATGTCAAATGTCACGGTAAATGTCAACGAAGTGTCCTCCAGAGCAGCAGAGTCGCGTTAGACGATACAAAGTGTTCACTCTCTGTTCCTCAGGAGAAGCAGAAGAAACAGCGAGGAGCTGATGTGCTGTATTAAGTATTTTAACATTTTGGTTTTGTTTGTTTTTCAAGTTAATTAAGGACGGCGCTGCTGATGGTGTTTCATAAGCAGGTGGCAGAAGAGCCTCACAGCGACTGACAGGCTCTTAGAGCACGGTCCGTTACGTTGGCTGACATTAAAGGAGACGACGAGTGAGAAATGATTCTATCATTAACATTCATGAGCGGGAGCACGGGTGGCTTCCAGCATGCAGCGCTGCAGTCTAAAACAAAGCAACACACAAGCACGGCGCTGAAATTACAGCCCTAATTGATTATTTTAGAGACGAAAGCATCATCAGAAATCTAAATGCATGAGCACAATAACAGGAGGAGAGACTGTCCTCTGTGAATGTCAGGACGGAAAGTCGGAAAGGACATAATTCAGGTTGACATGTTTGTTCATTCTGACTAGATTTGATCGGATCAATTAGCTTCTAAACACTTTAAAGAGACCTACTCAAGGTTTCTGAAACATTTTTAATCATTCTCACGACTCTTTTCCCACTTGGAAGATTTAAAAGTGTCAACAGCATTGCAGGGATTATCGTCTTATGTTTGCACACTCAGTGAGTGGCGCCTCCGTGCTCGACATAGTTTGTGAAACGAGAAGACACTAAGCTGGATAAACATAAAAACACAAAATGGTTTTTCTGTCAAAACAGAAAAGGTAAAAAAAAAAAAAAAAACTTGAAGTGCTGCTGTCTCGACTTCAATCTAACGTCGTCTTTTAATGCTCACAATTTTTAGTGGCAAAAGAATCGTTGTAAACATATTCTTAACTTCACTTATACGAGGCTACAAGAGCCCTACAGCGGTTGAATTGCTGTAATGTTCAGGAACTCTCACATAATTATGCGTTTTTGCTTGAAGTGATTTTTTTTTAATTCAGTGTTAATGGCTTTTAATGTTTATCCAAAGGGAAAGCAGTGAATTTATGTTGAACTAGAGGCTTTAGAGTTTATTGGCATTTGAGTAAAAGCGTCAGTGCTTTAAAAGGATTTGCATTTACGAGAACTAATATGAACAAAATGTACTTTTCCCTAATAACTGCTGTCATATTTAGAATTGTTTATTTTTTTATTCAATTTGTGAGTTTTTTGTTTTGTTTTGTTTCTCGAATGAATGCATTTTATTAATGAAGTGCTTTAGAACGCCATCATGGTACCAAAGTGCTTTACATTAAGAGAGATAATTACAGAAGAACAGGAGTGAGGCACAGCTAAGAGTCCACAAAGCTAAATCCGGGTCAGGCAGGCAGAGGTCAGACATGAGGGGATCAGGGAAGGGTCGGGGCAGGCGGTAAACAACCAGGATCAGATGATACAGAAGATCAGGTCAGGATGAGAACGCTCAGCAATGCAGGCAGAGTGGCACAAACAAGACTTCGCACTGAGCAGAGCTCAACTGTGGGGCTTCAGGGACAGCAGGGGCTGATGGGAAGTGTAGTGTGGAGACCCCAGAAGTACTAGTACTCAGGTGATGGAGTCCAGAGGGGGAGACAGAAGTACAAAAGTGTCGGATTGGGACTTGGTATCGGCAAATACACAAAATCGAATGACTCGGAATTGGATGGGCCCCAAAAAAAACCTGATCTGGACATCCCTAGTTATGAGTTACTGTTGCATTTCTATGAGGTGGAACCGGTCTGCTCATTGTCCTCTGAACTCTGGCATCAACAGAACTGCCGCTCACTGGATATTTTCTCTTTTTCTGACCATTCTCGATAAACCATAGATAGTTGTGGGTGAAAATCCCAGTAGATCACCACTTCCTGAAATACTCATAACCCAACAACCACATTCAAAGTCACTTAAATCAGCTTTCTTCAGCGTTCTGTTACTCGATTTGAAACGCAAAAGATCATTTTGACCATGTCTACAAGCATAAATGTATTGAGGTGCTGCCATGTGATTGGTTGATTAGAAATTTTCATTAACGAGCAGAAGGACTGGTGGTAACGTGCTCAGTGGCATGTGATGCAGTTCTGAAGGCAAAAAGGGGTCCAACCTGGTACTGGAAAGGTGTTTCTAATCGAGTGCCTGATCAGTATTGGTACTTACTATTAACTAGTCACTTTCCATATCTTTGCTTCGTTTTCATAGGACAAAAATATCCAAACTGTATTATATTTTGTTTAAACAAATGCATTTTTAATCATTTATCCTAGATTCCTCTGAACTCTGTTCTTGAATCATAAATAATTCGTTTGATTTGCTTATTTTAAGCCAGTTTGTGTCTCAAAGCGCAGTTGCTTGTGAAAGTGCCAAGTAAAATAACCTGACACTAATTGAATGTCGCCAGAAGTCATGTTTGGAAATGACCCGGTTTGTTAAATACTGCACCACACACAGTCAACTGTTGCATAATAAAAAGGATTTTTAAATTTTAGATGAGATAAATTTGGTTTTAATTATAACAAACTAACCTTTTCCCTGCAGACACTTTGTCTTGTCACAGTCTGAAAATGTTTTATAACCTATAAAAAAATAGTAATTTGAAAGTGTCTCACCGTGTAGGAAGCAGCAACATGGAATAAGTTAGGAACCGACTCAATTTCATAACATACGTGTCAATAAACGGCTAAAATGATGTATCCTGAGCACTGTAGGCACTTAAACAGATGCTCTGATGTCAAAATAAAAATAAAAAAAACGTTTTTCCTTGAAGGTAAAATGTCATCTCAATCAGATAGAATTCTGTTTTAGATTAAAACTGAGACTATTTGAATAAGTAAGTTAAAAATGATTATAGTCTGTTTCTCAATAGGATGTTAATTCAGTCTGTGATGATAACTGGGCTTTTATTGAGTTAAATTGAATCTAGTTTGCATTTTGGATCATTTAAGAGCTACGGAGGCCTTCAGGGGAAGAAAAACTAGTCTTATCATATTAATTTAATATTTTTTTAATTGATGACAGTTTTTTTAATGATTTAAAGTAGTTCATTTTCCGCCGGCCTGTTAACAAAATCCCGTTTTATTCCCGCCGTGCAGCTGGTGTTATTTAATCACGGATTCCTAATGGTTCTGTGGTTTAATTAGAGCGTTTAAAGGTTAACTGCCAGGTCTGCGGCGGCATCAGCAACAGTACGCTCAGACTCTTCCTGCAGCTGCACCTGAGACGGTGCAAACACCTCCATCACATTCTACTCGTGCGTGTGTGTGCGTGTGTGTGTGTGTGCGTGCACACGCTTCAATAATTAGTATAATCCAGGATGCATTTTTCTGCTCCTACCTTCAACACAATACTCATTTGTCCCTTCAGGTTTCCTGTACTTTCTACAGACAAACACACAAATTAGTCTGAGTGTAATTACTGTAAGTGACTAAAAGTGGAACAATAAATCTGTGGAAGCCTCTTTTTTATTTTTTATTAAGGAATAAAACTGTAAGACTATTTACTTATGTAAAAGAGCTGGCTCATATAATCAGTTGTTTTTCTGATTTTTGTTTTTGTTCAATTAAATCTGTGTTTACAAATATTACATTTGGTAATGCTATATAATAAGAATCCTTAATAAATAAATTAGTAAAGATTTCAAACGTCTTAAAACCATAGAATACATTTAAAATCCATCCATCTTCAGTACTTGCATGGGGTAGCTGGAGCCTATCCCAGCTACTTTTGGGTAAAAGTGAGGTACACCCATAGATATATATTACTAGATTGGCCCTTTGTCTATATGCTGCTAAACAGAGACGTGTGTGCGCAGGCGCCATTGCTTTGCATCGAGTCATGAGAGCAAAAAAAAAAAAAAAAAAGAAGTGCAACCGACAACTACATTTAGCCTCAGAGGCTCTTAAAGTAGCTAGCTATGTGCTACTTTGCTAGCACAACAACGTGCATCTTGGCCGCACATATTACGTGTTGCCCACATGAATTTCTATCAGTTTTTGTGCATATGAATACGAGCAAATAACATAAGCCATGTTTTAAAACATTAATAAAAACATGCATCGAAGAACCAAACTAGCATGCTACACGCTAATGCTAGCTCCCACTTTAGCACTGAATTCTTTCTATTAAAATGGTTCTGGGATTATTCCTCTCCATCGGATTATTTTGTTGTCGAGGCTTTTGTGGTTCTTTTCGTACTTATTCGGACCTCCTCCGTTCATCACTCGGGAAGACTCCATCCCGCATGTGTGTCACGCCGTACGTCACGTGATTTCCAATCCAGTAATATATATCAATGGGTCCACCCTGAACAGGTCACCGGTTTGTTGCAGGAACATACTCGTATATCCACATCTAGGGACAATTTAGAGATATTTTTGGTCATTTTTTTGAACTGTACACAGAGAACATGCAAAGAAAGGACCCAGCAGGGTCTTAAACCAGGACCTTCTCAGTGTCATAGCGCTAACCGCTACGCCAGTACGTAGCCTTTGAGATCGAGACTAACATGGAGTGTTGAGTCTTTTTCACACTGGTTTCAGCATCTTTCTCCCCAGATAAAGAAAACTTATTTATCACAAAAAAACTGGACTTATCATTACTGCTCACAATACACCGTAGTACTATGGAGTCAGTGTTCCCTCTTCATCCTGCGCAGTAACTCATCAGACTGAGAGTGCCTCACTGGGATGTTCAGAACAATTACTTTGCCTCGTTGCCACTCTGGACCCCTCAGGTAAGGTGATTATCTGAACCTGAGGCTGCACTACAGTCACAATTAATTCGCATTAACAGTGGAGTTTAGGCCACCGATCATCTAGATGCATAGTTCCAATTACACCCATTACTGAACAAAGCACGGCCCTGAAAATGGAGACTGTTCGACTCAGCCTCAAAGGCTGAAAAAGACCCTTTTTTGGGGGAGGCTTTTTACCAACCTAATGGTTGAAGTTAAGATGGTAAAGCCGCAGTAGACCCCTCGATGCAAAATTATGAAGAATGATTTGTTTTTTTTTCTGACATAAATAACTCTCTTTTCCTCCCATGCTCATGTCATTAAATGGCACTAATGGGCTCTTGGCCTCCCTGTCGTTAGTGTTCCATAATTTTCCCAGCATGAAAATGAGCTTTAAATAAGTCCAGCCTCATAACTGGCTTTTAGGACAAAGCACATTCTTTTTTGGTTGCCTAAATTCCTACTTTTGCGTGTTTACTTTGGATGTTTGGCTTTTTGTGGAGGCAAATGAAAATCCAATTTGGTAAAACCAAAAATTGATGAAGTTACATAAAAAGCTGCAACCGAAAGGCAGTTTTTTTATACTTATTTTACAGCATTAGTTAAATTTATCTTTGGTGCCATAGAAAAACCTTCAGTTTGTGTCAGTTTAAAAGCTTTTATTAGTTTGTTACGCTTTTGGACACTTTTAGAGTGCCTAGAACTCAATATTTCATACTAAAATAAAAAAAAAACATATTGAAAAGGTTGGATTTAGCCTTTATTGCTTTCTAACAGAGATAAGTTGAGTCTAGGATTTTAAGGTCTTAGGGTTATTGAGGCCGTCTTACTGCAGTAGCAACAGTTGACGACAGCAATGCCCGAATTGTAGCTTGTTATGGACCGTGGTATGGCTAAGATGCAAAAGTGTTATAGAAAGGACCATTAAATTAAAACTGTTGCGTCATGTTCTTTCAGTGCATCTGTCATGTTAGAGGAATGATAAATAACTATTTATATCTACACAACCTGCTAATTATTTCTGTTAGGAGTGTTCAAATTTGACAAATCTTGCTATTTGGTTTATGTCATTAGAAATATCAGATATGAAAAAAACTGAATTGTGACAAGAAAATATCGCCCAACCCTTATCTGGATACTATATTTCTCTATAGCCCTCATTTTTGCCATTTTTATCTTCTCTGCTACGCAGTTCAGTACAAATGCAACACATGATACTTGAGTTTCTCTGATCGATCTGATCTAAGTGTTCAAACACATTTGGGTCACCGATTATTCAAGAGATCTGTGTAGTTAAGTCGATTTTTCTTCAAAATATGTTAAAACTTTGCTAAGCACAGAACAGACATTATGTGTGAATTTTAACTTTGGCACTGATTATTTAATGTTCGAATACACTGGTGTCCAAAGTCAGTCCTCGAGTTAGGACACTCCTGTTCAAATATAAAACCCAACAGGATTGAATTGTTTGCAGATGATGTTGTCCTATCGCTTCATCGGGTGTGTATTTGGGCGGTTCGTAGCTTGAATGATGGTTAGCACCTCCAAGTCACAGCTCAAGGTAGTTGGTCTTTTCTATGTGGGTGGAGAGCTCCTGCTCCAGGGGGAGGAGTTTCAGTAAGTCTTGAGTGAGGGAAGCAAAAATTGATGGGGAAAACCCAGGTGTCATGGTGTATCAGGACAACATATGCAGGACAAATCAGGTAAGGACGAGTATTTTTAAGAACAACAACTGTTGTATTGAAGTGTTATCCATCCCATGACAAAGTTGGACAGGATCTTTATGTCAGCCACGGACACCAGAGAAGATGAAAAATCCATCAGCGCTGTCTTGTGGTCTGAGGTCAATAGCTCTTGAAAAGTAGGAACAAAGAGAGAAAATCATCAGTTATTAGCCCAAAGATTCTGAGACAATCTCTGCCATCTGAAATTCTAAGAATATGGAAATTCAAATTTCTCCCACCTTCTTCTTCCTATTTAAATACATTTGTGTTTGGATCAAGAGCCAAACAAGAACAGCCTGATTACACGAGGAAATGTGCAAGCTCGCTTTGTCTTTAATTTTCTTGCGGTTTCCATGGTCGTCTGATTTCCCTCGTCTTAGAGAGCGTTCATGTGAGTCTGGCTGTAATCACGATAAGAAACGTGCCGCCTGCTGTCTTTTTCTGTGTGATAAAAGGCCCGGCAGCGAGGCTGGGATCAGAGAGGCCTGGCTGAAGGCTGCCGTGACTGCTCAAGTGCATTTCACTTAACCCAACCAGCTCATTGAAGGGAAGGAGTCCTTGGTGTGTAGCCGTAGTGAGTTATGATTGCATATTAAAACACAAGGGAGGCCACCCTGTTCTTCCAATAACCCCGACCTTTTCTTCCTACATACCTACTTTCTTCTGGTTCATGCAGAACTTTTGCTCACTGCATCTGTGCATTTACAATTGTGTTTATTCATTACAGGTTAAGCCTTGGTCACAACTACCATCACAGGTGGCTATGGCTGTCTGTGAGTGAAAAATGGGTGAACCTTAATAGGGCATACACGTTGGGGCATATAAACCAAACTCAAAATGAGCCTAGGAAAACTGTCAAACTATCTAGATTAGCCAAAACAGTTAGCATAATGCTCAAATGTTAGCTAAACTCCAAAATAGCCTAAAAATGGTCAAAGCATCTATATTAGCTAAAACAGTTAACATAATGCTCAAATATGATCTAAACTCCAAAATATTCTGAAAAACTGGGGAAATAACCAAATTACCCAAAACAGCTAGCATAAAGCTAACGTGTTAGCTAATAACCAAAATAGCGTAAAAACTGTCAAAATATTAAAATTAGCCAAAACAGTTAGCATAATGCTAAAATATTAGCTAAACTCCAAAATAGCCTGAAAAACTGGGAAAATAACCAAATTAGCCAAAACAGCTAGCAAAAGCTAATACATTTGCTAAATTAATCTGAAAAAGGTCTAGTTTAGCCAAAACAGTTAGCATACTGCTAAAATATAAGCTTAACTCAAAATTAGCCGAAAAACATTCAAACTCTGTTTAAATTCTGAAGTAAATTACGGATTAAAACGGTACGAGTAGATTGATCCAAAATTGGTTGCTATTATTTATGCGCCGCTAATGTTAGCTTATGGCTATAAGCTCGTAAGTGAGTACGTAAGCAGAACTCTCAGGGAGGGGGCGGGGTTGCTCTGGGCAAACAGTCCCGCCCACAACCCAGAATTGTATTTCTAATAAACTACTGAAGCTGTGCATAAAAATGACGAGGACTTTTTTATGATTTTGGCTAAAAACTTCATAATTCAAATATTACTGGGAACAATTTTAAAGAAGAAAAAAATATGGTTGAGTGGGACTTTAAAGAAAACATCTGCCTAATTTGAATATATACTACAGCATTTTAGCTAGGGAGGGTTTGGAAGAGGGTAAACAAGCTGATGTTGTGATTTGTAAAGACACAAAAAGTTAAATTTTATATATATATATATATATATATATACCATTTTTCTTTTGTCATAAGATTCAAATCAATCAATTTAAACTCCAGAAAGACTGAAATAGATGAGTGTTGATCGGAGCAGTATCAGTTATGTCAGAGTTAAGATATTTGTATAAAGGTATCCTTCACATCAGTTCATCAGAGCAGGTGTGTGCTCATGGTGTTATGCAACAGCCTCCATCGGTGTTACGTAACCACAGCATACCATTGCTTTGCCTAAAAACCACCACTTTACCTTTAACAGCATTTCTAAGAACATGAGGTGGAGCTAAAGGAGTCCTTCAAAGGAGGCTTCAGTCGTACGGCTTCAGAACGGAGAAGAACCGAGACTCTCCTTTGTTTGTGTTGGCTGATGATTTCAGCTAAATGGACCTGAGAGTTTAATAAAGTGGCCCTGTGACTTTTTCAGGGATTATGTGTTCCTGTCTCGTCTGTGATGAGATCTATTTACAGATGCATGAGGGCGGCGGGGGCTCCGGAGCAACTGATGAATAAGTTCATGACATTTTCTTTCACAAATACTAAAAATGTACTTCTTTAAATTGTTTTTGGAATGATCTCCATCGGCTGAACTGATCAGACTTTCAGAACTTTGAAAATGGAACGATGTCAGACGTCTGGTGTCAGGGAAAGGCAGCACTAAACGCCACAATGGGAGGGGATCATTGCACCACTCAGGATCAAGCTGAGAAGTTGCCCACAACACCCACAGCCTCGCCAGTCGCCTCAGAAAGATTAATGATGTGCAGTTTGCTCTAAATTGTGTTTAATTACGGCGCTGTAAGAAGCAGAAAGAGTCTCTCCGGTCTAGCCTGTTATAAATTGAACATCCTTGTAACCATGGCAACAGCTCAATCAAAGAACACAGATAAACGGTGGATGTTGAAGCATAGGCTTGACAGAGGAGTGGAGAAGATCCAACATGTAGGTTCACACAAAAGGAGCAAGTCTGAAGCAATTATTGGACAAAAAAATAATATCGGTGGTACATTATTAATTCATGCTGTGGAGGGTTTAAATGATGGGGGTCTCTTTTTGCATTAATATTTAGGAGGTGACGAGGGAGCAATCGTAACAGGAAGAGATCGGAAAAAAGGGATGAAAGGGTCTCCAATGTCGTCAATTATAAAGCAGCGTTTTAGTGAAAATATTCCTTTTTTGAAGATATTTTGCTTCAGATAAACCTTAAGCTTTAGCTGTTGTTTTAGCACTATGCTAGCCATTTTGGCTAATTTAGTTATTTTCACAGTTTTTCAGGCTATTTCAGAGTTTAGGTAATATTTTATTTTCACATTAGCTGTTTTGGCTAAATTAGTTATTTTCCCAGTTTTAAGGTTATTTGGAGTTTAGCTAATATATTAGCTTTATGCTAGCTGTTTTAGCTACTTTGGTTATTTTCCCAGTTTTTCAGGCTATTCTGCAGTTAAGCTAATATATTAGTTTTATGCTAGCTGTTTTGGCTAAAATAGTTATTTTCCCAGTTTTTAGGTTATTTGGAGTTTAGCTGGCATTTTAGCTTTATGCTAGCTGGTTTACCACTTTGGTTATTTTCCCAGTTTTTCTGGCTATTTTGGAGTTTAGCTAATATATTAGCTTTATGCTAGCTGTTTTGGCTACTTTGTTTTTTTCCCAGTTATTCGGGCTATTCTGGAGTTTAGCTAATATTTTAGCTTTATGCTAGCTGTTTTGGCTGAATTAGTTATTTTCCTAGTTTTTAAGTTATACAGAGTTTAGCTAACATTTTAGCTTAATGCTATCTGTTTTTGCTACTTTGGATATTTTCCCAGCTTTTCAGGCTATGGAGTTTAGCTAATATATTAGCTACCTAGCTGGCTAGCTAGCTTAGCTTATTTAATTATTTATTTAAGGTAGAATTCATCATTTTGAATCTTGACAATAGTTTAACCAAAATCTGTTATTTCATCTGGAGTGAAAGATACTAATATTAAAATCATGAACATTTTTTAAAACTCATATTCCTTTATGTAAGCCAGTTAACAACTTTTTTCAGACATCTCAGATTTGTATGTTAGTGGAGGAGTTGCTGATACTTTTTACACAAACCCATGAATGTTTTCATTCATCCTGGTGACATTATTTTAAAGTTGAGGAGACATCTGGAGCTAAAATAATCTTACTTGATTGGTGGAAGATTTCAAGAAAAAGATTTTTAAGTTCAAATGTTCCTTAAAAATATAGATAATTTTACTAGAATGTATACAGTACCTTAATTCAGGCTAATTTCAAACTTGTTATACAAATGTATGTAATAATAACAGTACTCTCACTTACTGTAATTTTTTTAAGAGATAGAAGAAAAAAAATATTTATTTTTATTTTTACTTTTCTTCAGACCAACAGTTTGACACAATACAAGCTTCAACACGTAATTCTTACCACTTTTATTTTGAAATTGCTGCATCTCCCTCAGTTTAAAGCTCTTTTTCCTCTCTGCAAAAAGGTGTGGTCATCCATCTATCTTTTAAACCCATTGAATCCCTTCGAGGTTGCTGGAGCCTATCTCAGCCACTGTTGTGTGAAGAAGAGGTACACCTTGGACAGGTTGCCAGGTTGCAAGGCCACATAATCACACATTTTTAGTCACTGTGAGGTGAGAGTGTTAACCACTATATTACTGTGCAGCCCAAGACAATTCATGAATTTTTAAGTGATTTTCAATCCTATCAGTCTAACCTTGATGCTTTGTATTCCACCATTACATCAGTTGTTTCTCAGAAAACAGTGACTTTGTAAAAGTGCCGGACACAGGAGCCGCTAGATGAGAGCAGCACCTGGTCTGGCCTGTGGCATGGCCGTTAATCAGGCAGGTGATGATCCTATCTCAGCTGAGCCCCCTCTGTGTGGGCGAGCGCCTGAGATAGCGTGCCTATAGGGAGCAGCGGCTCATCAGCAATCACCTGGGACAAAAGGCCAAGGCAGGGAAAAGGGATAACACTGTTGTGTAATCGCAGCTTGCAGACACACTTCAGTCTCGGCGTATCTGCTTTTAATCTGAACGGGCCATCAGGATGGTTCTGGGGAAGTAGAAGGTGCAGTCGAGCTGTTCTTTATTTCACTTTAAAGAGGCAGATGTGTCATTACACAGAAATAGCAGAGAAGAAAAAAACTTGCAATAGAAAAGACTGATGGGGGATTTTTCTTAAAAGCGAGAGCCCTCTACTCTGAGGGAAGCTGCCAAACAAAATTAAATGGAGCATATTTTTGACAATTTAATGGAACATATGTATAATCTGGGGGAAAAGCATGTGTAAAATGATAATTCTCTTGGGATCAGTTTGCTTTAATATGAGTCAGTGCAGACTCCAGAAAGTGTCTGTTCCAAGTGGAATTTCTATGAATTTCAATGAAAATTGAGTTTTTTACGTTTTAACAAGTTCTTGTAGAATTTATCTGATGACGGTGGACATCTATAAAATAATTTATGATTAAAACTACGTTTATGAGTATTTCTTTAATCAAATCAGGTTGGACCAGCAGTCCACCACCCAGAGGTGAATTTTTAATAAATTCCTGCTGTTCTGCAGAAAATATGTCTTAAAAAATGACACAGGCTTGTTGGTTCCCTAAAAAAAAAATAATAATAATTTCTCAACATTTTCACAATATAACAGCATTACATGTGTCTTAAATGAAATGAATAAGCAATTCTCTAAATGTCTTTTTCTTTTTCTTATTCAACACCGTTCATTCTGTAACTTTTTTTTTATAATTTTATTTTCGAACAAGAACAACAACAATACAAAGAAAAAAACAGTAAAAAAAACAGTAAAAAAAACAAACAAAAATATAAGAAACAATGCAATATATTAATTATATTACCTTTGAATATTTTTAATTTTAAATTAATTAAAAGGATTATGAAAATGCCATTTGACATTTCATTTTTAAAAAGTTCTTTAGTAAATCTGCAACAAAATTAAACTAGAAATATCAATTATGAAAATTAAAATGCATAAACGGAAATTCTTTTTCAATTTCCCAATGTAACTGCATCACTTGTCTCTTAAATAAAATGAAAAAGTAATTCTCCGAACTGCTTTTTCCTTTTCTTTTCAACACTGCTCATTCTGTGATATCATTAAAACGATAAAGAAAAATAACATTTAATTTTCAAAAAGTTCTCTGATAAATTTGTACCAAATTTTTAATTAGAAATATCAAATTTGAAAATTAAAATGGATTAACAGAAATGCTTTTTCATTTTCACAATGTAACTGCATTACTTGTCTCTTAAATTAAATGAAAAGTAATTCTCCGAACGGCGTTTTCTTTTTTCTTGTTCAACATCGCTCATTCTGTCATGCTTCCATATTAACTCCTGTAATAGTTTTGCAGTTTTGTTGCAGCAGCTTAGATATACCTTAAAAATCAAAGAACTTCTTGAGTCTAAAACGACTAAACCTAACAAGGTTCTAGTAACAAAGAGTATTGAAATACAGAGACAAAACTGTGACTAGACCTTCTCATTCGGCTCTGACTATAAGTTAGACAGAACAGCTGTGAAACACGAGGGTTTCCATATGCATAATGCTGCCTTTACCTAATGTGTTTTTGTAAATAAGCCCATCTGTAGATAAATTATCATCATCATCACAGTACAGCAGCACAAACTGGTTCTCCCTGAGCATCAGGAGCCTCTTGGCGGTTCTCTGGCGGTCTTGTATTGGAATAATGACAGTCGTGTCTCCTTGAGATGCCTATTGAGAGAAGGAGCTCTTTTCTGTAGTAACATGAGGGCGCACAAAGACTTCACTGATAGACGTTCATGTTCAGCCCAAGGAACAAATCAGATTGTTCTGGATGAAATATGATACAGAATAAACTAATAAAAGAAAAACTAAACAAAAAACATCGAGTTTATAGATTTGATGCCGTTGTTTTAACTTGAAACCAGGACTGTTAAAGAAGAATTAGCTTATCTAAGTCTACATGTTTGAATAGTGTAGCAGATGGGCTTCATCCAGCTGGGGGCGGGAGATGAGCCAGAGGCGAGGTCCACTGCCAAGGACAGGAGCACAGACGATCCACCTGGAAGCTGGAATCTCTCCCACTCCCCTAGAGGGACAACACGTGAATTGCACTGCGCCAAACAAAGGCACAGAGAGTTAATGAAAAATAAATGATAAAGACGGTCACTAAATTGGCAAATATAGACCATAATGCATTGCATTCAGACAGTTTGTCATTTGAAAACTATATGTACATTTTTTTTAATATGTTATCCAAGTTTTCCTTATCAGAACACAGTGGATTTATAAATAGTCTCGTAAAATGTTTGTATTCATTAGATTCTTACTTTAGCAAATGAGTGACCACAAAAAAATTAGTGATCATTTGTCCAAATTGGGTCAAAATCCAGGTACTTGATAGACTCACACACTCTGGGCTTAACGGGCATTTTTGAGCGCTCTTTTAACGTATTTGGTGTTCACACCGAACAGTCACTACCCGATACTTGAACATGCACTCGTGGTTAGATTAAGTTGGAGCAAAATGTTGAAGTGGTGCAAATGTTTAAAATCTAATATGAAAGACTTGGTGTCATATAAAACCTGCCGGGCACAAACTGCAATTATTTATTTATTCTCCACGATCAATTTCCAAACGATTAGCATTTCTGTGAAAAAGATGACGCTATCAATACATTACTGTCAAATCCGAGTCCCTGATTGGTCAAAGTTTAGCCTTCAGTGCGTGTTAAGTAGAGCTGGGTATTGGGTATAGTTTCAAGAAACGATTCGATTCCGATTTTTTTTCCGATTCTTTCGATTGTTCAATTCAACTTTAAGTTTACAAATGTATACAGATTTTTTAGAAATACATTAAAATCTATTATTTAATTTGAATATATTTATATTTATCTCACATATTGTAAAATGTATTAGTAAAATAATGAGATTGTTAATATCATACACAGATTCTCTAAAGGAGAAGTTCTAACAAAAATGTTCAGATCATTACCATTGTAAACATTGTTCTGCTTCTCCTGGAGGACGTTTCAGTTTGGCCACTAGGTGGCGATCGCGCTATGGAAGTACACCTTATTCAAGAAGAAGGCAACAGTTTTCTCTCTGTGCCTCTTAAAAAAATTAAAAAAGTGTTTTTGCTGGATTGTAGATCCAATTAGGTTTCCTAATTTAATTCCTAATGAATTCATATTACTAAAGAACTAAATTAAAAAAGGTCATTAGCATGAAAGTTAATTTGAAAATCTTTGTAGCCGTTATATTAAATAGAAAATGTATCAGAATATTTTTTTTGTTTAATGTTTAAAAAGAGGGAATTTGAATTGAAACAGAATTGGGAGACTAAAGGTTTTGTCTTAGAAGGAAGCAGCCGTGTGTTTTTTTTTCTCTCACATTTAACTGTCTGTCTGGTTCTGAATGCAGCCGTCTCTCCATCTGAAGGTTCCCATTGAATTCGCCACAATTCTGCCAAGTGCTCGTCGCCTGAAACCACTGGAGCATTTCTGAGTAGCAATAAAAAAAAGGATTGAGACAAAATGACCTTTTTTAAATTGTTTTCATCATGTGTGAGGGAAGGACTCAGTGGAGAAATGTAGAAACGGTTTTTAAGGAACGGATGTTCCAACGGAAATGTGGTTCGACTGACAAACCATGAAGGAACTCAATGAGAGATCCATTAAACATCTCATTATGCGGTTATGTATGGCTTCAGATGAGGATCCTAAGAGAGTGAAGACGATGACTCCAGTAAACGGACGTTTGTATGGATGTGTTTAGCTTCTGGACACTCTGCTCATTTACGTTTTTCCTAGATTTCTTTGAATCTCTTCATCCATCTCTGACTTTATCACCTTTCTCGTCATGCGTCTCGTACAACGACCTTGAAGGATTCAATGAAGACGTCTACATGCAAGTGACTCATTAAAAAGGAGTCACCTTTTCTGGAGATGCTCTAAAATCATTTGTGTTTTTTACATGTTTGCTGATTTTTATTTGAACCATTTGCAAGTTCCAGCACTTTTGGCACCAGACTATGATCAGTAGCTGCTCTGTGTCATCTGAAACACTGTTTTTGTTTGTTATGTAATAAGAAGAAAAGTTTTGACAATAATGATCAAAATATTAAACGTAGGGCTGCTACAATACTGAAATAGGTTGAGATTGATTCATAAATGTACCATTTAATTTGGTGTTTATTCAGTTTTGATTGGATTTTATCAAACTTTAAACCTTTAAAGTTGTCATTCTTTAGACTTCAGTAATTCTCTAACCGTTTATGCATTTAACGTAATTTCAGCAAATTCTGAAAGGGAAAAAAGTGAATTTACACTGAAGCCACAATAAAAAGCCGCTTTTCTCCTCATCAGAATCAACTGATTCACGTTGATCTTTGCAGGAGCAATAAAATGTCAAAAGGAGTGTTTATTTAGATATTTCCCGCATTGTTTCTGGTGTTAATGAATCAAAACAGTATTTTTATGTTGTAAAAATTGTTCAATCTAAAGCTGAATTATGTTTTTGTCTCAAGCAAAAACAAAAACCAACAAGTTCAACAAAGAATCTGATTTATTTTTGTAAAAAATATTTGGATTTGAAGCTTGTAATTTAAAATAAAGTAAAAAATGCAGTTTTCCCTGTTTTGCTTTAAATTCTGCAGTTAAAAATACCCACTAAATTAAAAAAAAACTGTCAAAAATGGTCATTATCCGGTTTATAACTTCTAATCCAATTGTTGTACCTTAACAACTCAGATTCAGGTCATTAGGAATCTTTAAGTAAAAATAAATCACATGGCTATATAAGTAGACATAACACTATTTCAGATTTTATCATAGCAAATACAGAACAGTGATCAAAATAATAAAAAAAAAGATTTTTTGTCATTAGAAAAGTCATTAACACGAATCACACTTAAGGAAACGAAGTGAAGCAATATGAATGAGAAATAATTACATTTTAGATTGTCTTAAAATGAAGTAAAATTGTGTCTTTCAGTTGTTATAAATTGTTGCTACTGAACAATCTGGTCAAAATTTGACCACTTTCTACATATTTTACTTTATGTTTGTTCC
Organism: Oryzias melastigma; assembly: GCF_002922805.2. NCBI lineage: Eukaryota > Metazoa > Chordata > Actinopteri > Beloniformes > Adrianichthyidae > Oryzias > Oryzias melastigma. The sequence continues at coordinate 18,352,166 of NC_050534.1, read as the reverse complement.
TAAATCTTAAAATGAATGTGTTTGTGTCTCCGTTGGAAGGCTGAAGGTCCAAACTTTGCTGGATCCAGCGTGAAATAAAGAAACAAAACAAAAATTAAACAAAAATCCTTTTAAATTTCATGGTGATTAAAAAAAAAAAACCTGTTTCTATCTAAGCTTTTGCTGCTACGAAATTAAATCAAGTTTAAAAACTTCTCAAACTTTCAGAAAACAGCCCAGAGTTTTCTCCACATCTAGTCGCTCTGCAGGTTTTTCTCTAAATCTTAAGGAGCAAAGCAAATCAATCTCGCCGCCGTCTGCACCGGGAATCATCCAGAAAGAGTGTAGGAGGCTGTTTGACAGAAAAGACTGCTTCACGCTGATAAATTACAGTCATCTGCTCTTACGGAGTAACATTAACTGTTCATTTGCATGCAACAGATGAAACGCTGAAGCTCAGAGACATAAGACACAAAACATCATTTGCATTTCTATCAATCAGCACAATTTTCAATTTGTGAAAGTGGTGCTGTGCAGACATAAGTCATTTTATCATTAATCTAACCTGAACACACATGAAAAGGACAAAGTGGAGGAACGTTTGCTTCAGAAATCTGTCAATGACTCCACACAGAAGACGATAACAAGGAGCTACACTTCACTTTCTGATATTATTGGTTAGAAACTCAGAAATGTAGGTCAAATATAATATTTTTCTTGCAAAGGACGTAGTTTCTTCATTTTAAAATCAGGTCAACTGTCAGTTAAAAAAATAGTAATAACTAGCAGCAGCTGTTCGAACACTTTAATGACCAAAGTACCATATGTGGCTTCTGTTATAATAACCAAGATCTGCTTAAAATGAGTTTCTTTCCTGGAAAAGTAAAGTTTTGAACTGTCCATCTTCTTCTTCTTCTTCTTCTTTTCCTTTGGGCTTTTCCCTTCAGGGGTCGCCACAGTGAATCAGTTTCCTCCATCTAAGCCTGTCTTCAGCATCCTCCACTCTAACACCAGCCACCTTCATGTCTTCATTCACTGCATCCATAAACCTCCTCTTTGGTCTTCCTCTAGACCTCTTTCCTGGCAGCTCTAGACTCAGCATCCTCCATAAGGATAGTAATAATTTAGGCTTCAATTGTGAGTTTTCTTGTATTTTAAGGAATTATATAAACTTCACTGATTCCCTCACAGTTCTGAAAAAAAAAACTGTTTCCGCTTGAGGAAGAAAACAAGAAACTGCCGCCTGAAAATAATCAAAGTAATGTATAAAGGAAAAAAAAAATGTATAAAGCACATTCTAGTAAAACAATGGTGGAATGAAACTAAATTAAAAGCAGAAAAACAAATTAAAGCATAGTAAAGTAAGAAATATATTTTTAATTTATTTTTTATTTTTTATTAGACTGAGTTTCTTCTGGACATAGAGAGTAACAGAAAAAATACGTTCCTAGTCTAATCTAAACAATATTTTTTTAAACCTGATGCATTAAACCGTAACCTTTATTTTCTTAACACAGAACAGTTAAGTTTATTTTAATCTACTTTGAACTGACTGAAACTGTGTTTCTATCCTGCACCACAAAATCTATAAAAGTGGACAATCATTTAAATAAACTTAGTCTCATTTACTTTTTTAAATAACAAAAAATAATTCCTGAAGATTCTTTCTCAAACGTTCCTAATTTTTATAGCATATCTTATCTTCTTTTTTGATAATGTATTAAATGAGATGATTTTGTTATATTTAGATGATAACAATAAGGTCACATAGATCAGAATGTCATCTGCATATCGACTGATTTTATCTCTTTGAGCTAATAGAGGCTTAATATTGTTAAAACCTTTAGGTCCCAGTATGGGATGGAGACTAAAATTCATGTATTCATCTGCTGAATAAATATTCAGTGATACAAAAAAACACAAAAGGACCTCTACAAACAAAGACTGTCTAACCATGTTAGTTACAAATAGAAACTTTTGTTTTTGTCCAGCAAGTTTTTTGTTGTTGTTAGAGAAAAGCTGAATAGTTACATAAGTACAAATATTAGCGTATGTCAAGATCAGTGAATGTGTTGTTTGTCATAGATGTGGAGTAGAATTTGTTCCTGCTTCTTCAGTTGATATTTAATATATTTTTTAAAGTGAAATACACATTTTAGTCTGGTTTATGATGAAAGTTAGGTTTTCTAACACTTTTCTGCATTTTTTGTGTATTCGTGTAAACATTTATTGTAGAAATAATGGGGGATTTTTGTTGGATTTGTCTGAAAGAATTATTTACAGATAGACAGAAGTGTAATTTGAGTAGGTGTAATAAGTCATAGTTTCAGCCTCCAACCCTTTGGTGAAATCTTTTGCAGAGGTGAATAAATGTGTGCGTTTGGGTAGTATTTGTGATGAGCTGGTGTATGTAATAAAATAAAATTAATATTTGATAGTCATTAAAAATGTCTAAATATTATAATTTTAGGATCTCTGAGCCTACAATGTCCTAATGAGAATGTTTTTTGGCATTTTCTTGGACTTTGAAAACATTGAGAACCGTATTAATGTACTGAGAGAGGACTATCGGGATTCTTCTGTGATCATTTCATTTTTATGGAGTACTTATTCTTATTTTATTCCATTTATTTTCATCCTTTTTTAATTATTAACTACCGTATTTTTCGGACTATAAGTCGCACCGGAGTATAAGTCGCAGGGGCCAAAAAATGCATAATGAAGAAGAAAAAACCATACATAAGTCGCACTGGAGTATAAGTCGCATTTTTTTCAAGTAATTTATTTTACAAACTGGTTGAAAAAAACGATATTACATCATCCTGGAAGGTAAGTTATAACATTCATAAGTGAATAGAAAACAGGCTGAATATGTGTCAACACATATTCACATATTAGCATCATGAAAAAAACGAAAAGGTGTAGCATTTATATAACATAACAGTTTTATTTAACTATAGCCTCAAGAACTCATCAACTTTGTATCTTTACTGTAATTAATTGCACGCAATCTCACTCCATATCACTAAATCCCTTAAATTCTTCGTCCTCTGTGTCACGTCTGAATAACTAAAGTAAATAAAGTAATTGCATAGATCACCATAAGAGGGCACTCTAGACTTACGGTCCATATCTCATCATTAAAAATTCGTATATAAGTCGCAGGGACATTCAATCTATGAAAAAAACTGCGACTTATAGTCCGGAAAATACGGTAGTTATTATTTTTTATCTTTAATCGTTTTTATGTGTAGGAAGGTTACTTAAATTAAAACATTTTTAAAGGTCTTCCAAATATCAGTTGGACAGGCCATAGTTTTGTTCATTAGGAATTTTAGTCCAGGGAAAATTAAATAAGTAGCAGTTAAAAGCTTTTTACCAGTAAATTTGTGAACTGACCTAACACAAATGTGAATAAAACAGTCTCTCTAAAACGTCCCTCTGGTTTAAAGATCCTCAAAAACTATAAGTTGGCAAGGACACATTGTCCTAAAGCAAAAAGCAAAGTGAAAGTGCATAAATAAATGCATTTTGTTCCTTAAAGTCCCTAGATAAAATGTGTTTTCTAATAAAAGCAGCTTAAAGCCTTTAAACTGATGCGACTTCATGAACATTTAATTCAAATGTCAGAAACTGCGAGGAGTCACTGCAGAAAGATAAGAAGTCTTGTGATAAATCATCATTTTCCTGAGTGAGGTCAAGACCACATTTGTCTCCTGCATCTCGATGCGTTCAGCTTTGTGTAGGACCGCGCTGACCTCTAATAACATCTTATTATATGTTAGTGCAAAAGAATACAAGAAAGGACAGCATCAGTTCAAAGGCACCTTCAGGAAACGCAGATTCTAAATAACTTAACCTGGCATCGCCAAAGGCATCTTTGTTGTCTCTGAAATAATAAGACTATTATCTCATGAGGTTTACAAAATGACATTACAGAAACAAAGGCTTGGTTTTGTTTGTTGCTCTGACCCAAGAGAACCACCATCTCTCTGTCCTTCGGACACGAGCACAGACTCAGAATACTAACATTTCATAAGGACTTTCTCTATTGCAAATTTTCTTCCCAGTCTTGATGGTGGCTCGTGTGAAAGGAATTTATCTGAAAATGTTAAATCCCATTTGTTAGTCAACACCCATTTTCTTCTGAGGACATCAGTCTAAGTAAAGATACCCAGACTTTTCCATCTCCCTGGCCATTTCCTCCAGTTCCTCTGGTGGGATCGCCAAGGCGTTACCAAACCAGTCGAGAGACATAGGCCCTCCGGGTCCAACACATTCTAACTCCCAACTTGTCACATATTGGCTTTCGGTTGGGGACTCCTCCATGTCGCTTTTTGACACTTTGAGTGTCCCCAACTTATCGTTTCCTGTTTTATTTTGCTGTTAGTAAAATCAAGGGTCCACAACCCGAAATATGCGGTACAGTACGGGACACGGCTGGTACCTGTACCCTAACCCAGTACTGGTACCCAAACCCAACATTGGACGTGGTACCACACGCAGACTGGTCCTCGAGAAGCAGCTAGTGCCTGTACCCTAACCCAGCACTGGTACCCTTACCCAGCACTGGTACCCTAACCCAGCATTGGACGCGGTAACCGGACCCAAACTGATTGCAGACTCCAACCGTTACCGGGCTAGGGTACTTACTGTGTACCGGTGTCCCCAACTCGTCATTTTTTGACATGCTATCTGTTTTTGGTAAAAATCACAGGTCCCCAACCCTCTGGACATGGTACCAGATGCGGTAACAGATACGGAACCGTAATCAGGCAAAGATTTGGGTATTCCAGGTGAGGATACCAGATCGCGTCCACTATCGAGCCTGGACTGGTACCAGTACCAGTCATCATCAAGAGGGTTGGGAACCCCTAATTAACGTCTGTGGCCTGGTACCAAGTGGCCCTCAAACCGGGACCAGTTTGCGGCCTGAAGATTGGGGACCCGTGATTTAATGGGAACAGCCAGCAAGTCAAAAAAAAGACGAGTTGATGACACCCAAAATGTCAAAAGTGACGCGGAGGGGTCCTTAATCAAACGTCAATATGTGACGAGTTGGAAGTGGGAAAGTGTTGCTGAGTCTCCTCCAGGGCCTCCACCCAATGGGACATACCTGGAACACCTCCCCAGGGCGGTGTTCGGACCAGAGGCACCTCAATTGGCTCCTCTGAATGTGGACCAACAGCGACTCTCGTCCAACCTCTCCCCTCAGGATGGTTGGTACCTGGCGGCCAGCCCAAAGAGGCCACATGGGGTCACTCCGTGGGCCCACCATCTGCAGAGAGCTCAAAACGGGCCGGTAGACTGTGTTTAGTTGGCAGTCAAAGACTGGTAACTCAATGGCCCAAACCGCAATCATGGAACTTGATTTTTGAGACTAATATAGCTTATATTTAATTCACATCTAATAATATTTGCGTCAGTTGGAATAGAACAAAAGTTACAACGATCTTATATAATAATTTGACCTTTTGAACAGTTTCAATGTTCTACATATTTCATTCTCAACATAGAACCTTGAGGGGATAATGGCTGTGAATTGGTATTTCATAACAAACTGAACTATTCTTGTCTTTTTTTTTTTAAATAGCAGGATCAGGCTTGTTGGAAAGAGAAACACAAACACACCGGGCAGATTATCTGAGGCTGTTTAATCACGTTCTGAATGGTGATAATTAATAACTTGAGTGATTTTTGTTCAAAGTGGTAATAACAGTCTAAAAATAGAATATAATTGGGGAAAAACATTTAGTTTGTGACTTGGATTCTAAAATTAAACGTTGCAAAGTCATTCAGTTGTTTAGTTTGCAGTGGTGCTTCTTGAAGTTCTCTCGTTTCTCAGTTCAAGAAACAGAATAAAAAAGCAAAGTTGAGGCTAAATTTGTTTCATGGCCTTAAATAAATATCCTGATTCAAGATAAAAGGGGAGCTCTTTTTAAGACTTAACTGTTAAACATCCCCTCAGTAAACCAGTGAAGGTCAAGAATAAAGATCTTTATTCCTTTTTTTGGTGCAAATCTTAAAGTAAACCTCGAGTGAACACACGATGTGTGCGTTTGTGTCCGGACATCGGTGCATACGAACCTCTTCCAGGTCTCTGCTGTCTCTCTGCTTCATTACTTTACATCTCCGCTAACCTTTAAATACACATGCATTTGCTGCCCCCCCAGCAGCAGGCTGGGTGGTTGTCCTGCTCCCTGAAAGGTTAATAGATTTCCCGCCCCGCGTGTGCAGTGAAGTGCAACAGGATGCCATGCATTGAAGGACTTCGTCAAAATCCTACTTTTGATCATTTAGGATGACATCTTGCTTAAAAAAAAACATCTATTAAAATCCCACAAAGATGCAGTGAAACATCAAACTTGTTCAACGTTTCTGCCGCTTTGATTCCCAAAGCGCGACAGTGACGGCTGTACATTCTGTCTTTGAGCAGCGTATTTCACTAAGAGTAAGCCTCAAACTCTGTTTTCTTCTGTTTGGCAGAGAGGTAGCTGCAGCGCTGGAGGACCCCCGCTGTTCGCTCATACAGGCAGGAACACAGAAACCGCACAGCGGAGAGAGAAGAAAGGAAAAGACCGGCGTCATCAGAAAGGGCAAGGTGAGAACCAATGGAGGAAATTGATGTTTTCCACAGCGACAGCACTGCCGATGATCACGCATCATGGGTCGGGTTACATAAGCTTCTATCCAGAGCTAAAGGGAATGACAGAAATAAACAGGGTGTAATTATGAACACAAGCAATCAGTTGTGACAAGGTCCCAATCCCCAGCAGACCTGGAGGGCTGGACTCTGTACTGGAAATTCACCAAGAAATCCAGTTGGTCAATGATGGTTGTGACGCACATTTTAATATCTTTTTCTTTTGTGCAAAATATTATAATTCCGCCTTCTGGAAACACCTAATCACTGAATTCAAGTTTGGCTACAATGATCGTCGTCACAATCGATGATGTCAACAATAAAAGTTTGTGGTCACTAATCCATGGGAAAACTGTATAAGATAGGGGTGTTGAACTCAATCACCCAGGGGGCCAAAACCCAAAACACACCTTAGTTCACGGGCCCAACAGAATACACATTTATTGAAATCTCTAAAACTACATTTTAAAAATTTTAAAGCATTTAGCATAATAATGAACTAGATTCATAGCATTACCTGTGATAATGCTAGTGTGGGTGCTGTAAGCTGAATTTGCCTGCTGAGGATGATAGTGCTTGCTCTTAGCTAAAGATTCTGAAATTGATAGCTAAAAATGCCAAAGCTGATAGCTGAAAATGCTTAAGTTAATTGCGGAAAACGCTGAAGTTAATAGCTGAAAACTCTAAAGCTCATAGCTGAAAATGCTGAAGTTAATAGCTGAAAACGGTAAAGCTGATAGCTGAAAAGGCTGAAGTTAATAGCTGAAAATTCTGAAGTTAATAGCTGAAAACTCTAAAGCTGACAGCCGAAAATGCTGAAATTAATAGCTGAAAATGCTGAAGTCAATAGCGGAAATGCTTAAGTACATAGCTGAAAACCCTGAAGTTAATAGCTGAAAATCTCAAAGTTAATAAAGGAAAATGCTTATGTTAATAGCTGAAAATGCTGAAGTTAACAGCTGAAAAAGCCGAAGCTGATAGCTTAAAATGCTGAAGTTAACAGCTGAAAATGCTAAAGTTAATAGCTGAAAATGCTAAAGTTAATAGCTGAAAACAGTAAAGCTGATAGCTCAAAAGGCTGGAGTTAATAGCTGAAAATGCTGAAGTTAATAGCTACAAATGCTAAAGGTAATAGCTGAAAACAGTAAAGCTGATAGCTGAAAATGCTGAAGTTAATAGTGGAAAATGCTGAAAGTAATAGCTGAAAATGCTTAAGTTGATAGTGGAAATGCTTATGTACATAGCTGAAAATGCTGAAGTTAATAGCTGAAAATGCTGAAGTTAACAGCTGAAAAAGCTGAAGCTGATAGCTGAAAATGCTGAAGTTAATAGCTGAAAACGATAAAGCTGATAGCTGAAAATGCTGAAGTTAATAGCGGAAAATGCTGAAAGTAATAGCTGAAAATGCTTAAGTTGATAGTGGAAATGCTTATGTATAGCTAAAAATGCTGAAGTTAAGAGCTGAAAATTCTGAAGTTAACAGCTGAAAAAGCTGAAGCTGATAGCTGAAAATGCTGAAGTTAATAGCTGAAAATTCTGAAGTTAACAGCTGAAAAAGCTGAAGCTGATAGCTGAAAATGCTGAAGTTAATAGCTAAAAACGGTAAAGCTGATGGCTGAAAACGCTCAAGCTGATAGCCAGCTAAAATGTTAGCTAAATGCCAAATTAGTCTGACTTAGGTTAGCCAAAACAGCTAGCAGGTTGCTGAAAAAATATTTAAAGTTCAAAAATATCCTAAAAAAATGAAAAAAGCCAAAATGAGCCAAAACAGACAGCGTGTAAATATTAGCCTAACTCCAAAACAGCCCTAAAAACATTTAAAAATAAAATCCTAAGTTAGCCAAAACAGCTTGTATGTAGCTGAAATATTAGCTGAAATATTATGTTTTTCCCAACAAAGGTGTGCTTGATGAAAATAAATTTAAGGCGGACCAACAAATTGACCTGGAGCTGTTTTATCTTGGTTCCTCTATCTGTTTTCCTGTTGCACACTGTTGTCTGCTATAATTTTACAGAAGTTTCTATAAAGTGCATCTTCGGAAGACTTAATAACTAAAGGTGTTAGCTTTATCTACCCTACTGAGGTTTTTGTTCGTTCATCATGAAGTTTTGAGGCTCCTTCGTGAGTTAGACCAATATCCACCACACAGCATATTAGCAGATTGCAGCATTTCTAAAAAATGTCAACAGTAATGCTTCTGCAAGTTTATTCAAATGCAAACTCATTCTTATTTAAAGTGGTATCAAACAGAAAGCAGAAGATCTACGTTCATTTCAGTTGAAGGAACCTTAAGTTCAAAGATGAATAAAAACAGAAAAAAACATCTGGTAAGGTGAACTAGAAATACAAAGAAGTTCTGTATCAGTGAACAAAACATATTAAAGTCTATGTTTCGTCTGTGTAAATCATATTTGTTTTATATTATGTATTTTATAAATGATCGTAGGCATTATTTCTGATTTGAAACATTAGCAAAGAACATGACAGGATTGATTGATACCAAATTAACTCCAGAAAGTCATTATGAAGCCAAACATTTGATCTATAACTGTCTAATTTTGATGTATAAATACATGATCCTGTGTTATAATACATATTGTTGCTAACATAAATCACCAGCACTTAAAGCAAATACACAATTTGTCAAATGTTTTCTTGTTTTTAACTTAAAAATGTATATTACCTTTGCAGTGTACATTTGCTCATCTCATACTGTAGGATTTTTTATTTTATTTTAAAGGTTAAGGAGGTCGTGTTCAGAGTCAGCGTGGATCGGTCTAAACTGTGACTATTCACTGCTCTTCACAGTCAAAACTGGTTCAAACAAAAAGCCCTTTTAGCCTGAAAACACTCACAAATGCATATCAGTTTAAAAGAAGTGGTGAACACGATGTGGGGTTCTGTTCATACCCATTTATCTCATTTTTCGTGAGCACTTTAAAACTATTGAAGCCCACATGCCTCTTGTGATCGCATCGCAGGATCACGAGTTCAAACCTGTAGGTGAGCGGGATATTTTCAGTGGGTACTTTCATGTCCTCCGTCCATGTGGTTAGTATGTTTATTCTAATCTGACTGTTAAATGGTGTGGAGCCGTTGAATATGCTTCTTGAAGAAATGACTGTAGGCTTTTTGTTTGCTCCGGTGTCAGGAGATTTCACTGTTTGTTAACAAAGCCGGCTTCAAAGACCAGGAATGAACCACATCTCTGCAAGGCCTTTCTCTCCGCGTACTATTAAATGGTGCATCACTTGCTTTTGTTGAATCCATGTGCCGTGATCTCTGCTTAACATGTTCTATTGGGTCTCGTTGCATTGGTTTAACACCTCGTCTCACATTCTTGACAAGCCAAGTGAACAATAACATAAAGGAAGGTTTAGCAAGCTGTAATAAACACTCATCGTGCTGTTAGGGGAGGTGCAACATTTTTCATGAAGGATTGCAGCAGTCATGGAATCTAAGGACCGTGTAGTTTGCTAAAAAAGCTTGCCAAGAAAAGGAAAAAACAGACATGAACAGTTTGTACCAACTCAACCTGGCTGCAAACATTTCTACATGTTAATTGTGATGCTTATGCTTCTTTTTCTTTCTAACTTCGCGTTTGAGTAAAATTTTATTGATCTTTGACCTCGAAAAGAAGTAGCCATCCTTAAAAAAATAATCAAAACACCTTTAGAACCAATGACAGATTTACATCCCCCCTAGGGATTTCAGTCCTCATGCATCTCTTAGGAATTTGGGGTTTTGCCTCTACAAAACTTTATCGGGGTTCACGTTGCGAGCTTTCCATAGTAGCATTCCTTTCTGCTCGTACATTTTTTACAGGATTATCATGAAAATGTAATACATGAATCCCTGGCTCAAGCTGAACGAAATGATATAACATTCAATATAACTGTATTGGGAATGTGGGGGTGGTTGACTAAAAACCTCAGTTGCCAAGGAAGTCCAAAATTTTACTTTTGTCGATTCTTCTAAAACTTACGTAGAACTGTTCGTCATCCCCAGGCAACCAAAACTTAAAATGGTTGCTATGGAGATAAAACTAACAGTAAAGCCATCATTTTGAAAAAACGTGTTTTTCCATTATTAGTCACATGTAGTTCTGACTAGGGTGGCAGAGGTGGGGGAGGGGGTCAGTGAGGCTAAAGGGCTACGAGGGCGGGGGTGGGGAATCGGCAGGATTACACCTGCAGCTTTTATTTTTATTCTTGTGAAGTTTTAGGGCTATTTTACAACCAAAACCTTTTTTTAAATTGCTCCTTTTAAGGGACCATACCATGATTTTCTTAAATTTGTCAGGGTAATCCATATAAATGACCATATATTACACCCAAAAATGAATTATTTATGAAATATTAGCTATTTTTTTAGACTCTTTTCATATCCAGAAGTAAAACAACTTGATTTCTGAGGCTCCACTTCCTGAGGGGAAAATCCTTTTTTAAATATTGATGAAGGTCTACATACAGCGCAGCTCAGAGGTTTATCCCCAAAATTTGGCACCGACAGAATGATGATGGCTAATGGGTTCATTTTGCGGTGGAATTAGCTAAAAATAATCGGATAACGCCAGATGAACACGCTAGTTGATCACCAGTGACTCGAGCTGCTAACTTTGCGGAGAAACTGTTCATGTTAGCCTGAGGGCGGAGCAGATTCTCCATGGAGGGGACTGTCTCACGTTGTGACATCAGACCGTGAGGACCCGCTCGTTTTTGTGGGTATGGGAGGGGCTGATGCAGATCAAAACACTACTTTATATTGAAGAATGAACAGAATAATGTACTTATAAGCTCAAAAAGTAAATATTTCATGGTATGGCCTCTTTTAAAGTCATAATTTAAAAAGTCTAGTCATTTATACGAGAAAAAAAGTCTAACTGTTAAAATTAGGAGAGTAAAGGGTAACACTTTATAATAAGATTACTTAGCAAGCTTTATTAACATACTAACAAATGTTATTAATGTGTTAAGGCGTTAGTAAGACATTAACTAGCACAAAAAGCCAAATAAAGTTTATTAACATACTTAGGCTAAATTAATAAACTACTTACAAGCTAAATAACTGTATTAACTATCTTTATCAACATTTTATTGAGTGTTTTGTCATCTAAAGTGGTACCGAATACAGTAGTATTTTAGGACTTTAAATTTGTTTCTCCTAAATTTACGTGTTTTAAAATCATACATTTATGACTTTTAAACATGTAACTTTAAGAGAAAAAAGTCATAAATTTATAAGAAAAAGTCTTAAATTAACCTAGAAAAGATTCACCAACGTTGTGTTTATCTGAGCCATGAAAAGCATTAAAAACGTCTCCTCCTCCAAATGACACGTCCAGTTTCAACACAAAACAACAGAGTAATGACAATGACGTTACTGCTACGTTAGCGCAAGAACATTGACAATGCCAGAAACTGAGACCCTTCAAATAGAAGTGTCACACAGACTTAGAGGAGATCTTGTCTTTTGTGGAGGAAGGAATGATTGGAAGATTTTGGATTCAAATTAGAATCTTTTAAATCTATGACTTTAAATCTTGAAATATAACTTTTTTTTTTTTTTTTTGGTGGCCCAACAAAAATCCCTGCATTTGTTTTCGAAGTTGTTCCTTCTTTTGTGTCATAAAGCACCAGAGTTTTTCCCCACATCACTAGAGAGAAGATGGACGGAGCATATGAAAGTAGAGACGACCCCGCACTCTAATGCTCACTCCTCCAGACGATTAGCAATCACCAGTCAGCCGAACGCGCCAGCTTTTTGGTTGTGTTCCTGGGCTTAAGAAAATAACCACGAGCTGTTATTTTCCCGTCATCTTTACCTCGGTTGGTTTTGGAGCTGATATTTCCATCAGTTGCATGTGTCTTCTTTCATAACGGTAGTTACATCTGACTTTTGCCGTTATCGGCGACCTTTTAATGCCCTTTTGCAACGCAAGAACTGATAAATGAGGTTTTCCTGGAGTCCAGCCAGGTTCATCTGTTCTTACGAGATTGGTGGGAGATGGATGTTGCTTCTTCATTATTTTCAGTAGTATTATTAATGGTTTATGTCAATTTTTCCTTTAAAATGTTGTCATTTATAACAGATTATGGATGACATGTTCTCAGACTGTGTAGATGGTACTTTTTATTTTCCTAATCTGACTTTGAAATGATGCAGAGCACTTGAATGCTTCTTTGAGGAATGATTAAAGAGTTTTTATGTTCTCATAAACACTATAAATAGATTCCATGTAAAGCAGGGGTCTCCAAACTTTTTCTTGTGAGGACCACATAAGTGTTTTCTTCTCCGGTAGGGGGCTGGGGTTGGTTTATAGGGTAACAGAAAAACTGTAACAATCACAACCTAAATGTAAACATTTATGGTTTTCCAGAAAGCCAAACAAACCCAGTTTTTAAATAATTCATTTCTGTAATCTTCACTAAAAAAATAATATTAAAACATTTTAAAAGCTAGATTTATAGCATTACCTTCAATAGATTAGTAGCTGAAGATGCTTAAATTAATAGCAGAAATGGCTGAAGTTGGTAGCTGAAAACGCTGAAGCTAATAGCTAGATAAATTATTAGCTGAGTGCCAAATTAGCCATAAAAACTCAAATAATCTTAAATTAGCCAAAAGAGCTAGTATGTAGCTGAAATATTAGCTAAACTTTAAAATAGCCTAAAAACGAAAAAAAAAGCCTGAATTAGCTAAAACAGCTAGCTTGTCCCTGAAATATTAGCTACATTCAAAATTATCCGAAAAAAACTGGAAAAATCTCTTATTGAGGCAAAACAGCTAGCATAAAGCTAAAATATTGGCTATATTCTAAATTAGCCTTAAAAATGGACAAAAGCCTAAATTAGCCAAAAGAGCTAGCCTGTAGCTGAAATATTAGCTAAATGCCAGATTAGCGTAAAAAACTGAAAAAAAATGTCTAGTTTAGCAAAAACAGCTAGCGTAAAGCTAAAATATTAGCTAAACTCCAAATTAGCCTTAAAAATTGAAAAAAGCCTAAATTAACCAAATCAGTGAACATGTAGCTGAAATATTAGCTAAATGTCAAATTAGCCTAATAAACTGGAAAAATATCTAGTTTAGCCGAAACAGCTAAAATATTAGCTAAACTCTAAATGAGACCAAAAAAAACTGAAAAAAGCCTAAATTAGCCTAATGTGGAGGAGGGCCAGATCCGGCCCTCGGGCCGTAGTTTGGTGACCCCTGGTAGTATTTAGGCTATTTCTTTAGGTGAATTCTAAAAAGGTACATTTATTTACGCTTATTTAAAGACAAATATATGTTGTCATCATGTTCAATCCCATTTTCAGTGTTTTGAACATGTTCTTGTGGCATTTTTCTAAAGATGAAGGACATATATAAAGAAAATGAGGCTTAAAATTCCATTTCTGAGCATTTCTTTATGCAGATTGTTTTGCTTCGGAAGCTGTTGGAATTACGTTAGTTGCGTAAACAGTTGTGGTAGTTGAAAAATTTGAAACACTGGAGCTAAAGTTAAAAAAAATATGTATATATGGCTTTAATGGATACTTTAGGAAACTGAAAGAAGAGGATCGAGTGAGATAAAGGCAGCATTCAATCACATTATAGCAAAAGTTTATCCAGATTTTAGATAAACTGATGATCCATGAGCCACGCAGCATACCCATAGATAAAAAATGTTCATGAACATTTTGGCTCTACTTGATTGAGCAATTTATATATCATGGTTCCACCCTCAGTTACAACCTCCGACCACCAGAGGGAGCCCTCGCCAGAGTATTAACCCTGCTGTCTCCTTACTCCAACTCCCATCAGCCACTGCTGTTTGCACGGTTTCCATCATCATCAGTACATCTAGCATTTAACCCACCTCTGACACTTCCTCAGTGCGAAGTCTTGTTTTTTCCTTGCAGACAGTCCGAGCGTTTTCTCTTGTTTAATTTCTCTGGTGTTTGACCCTCGCCCGTTTTCCTCGTTATCCTGCCTTGGTTCTAGCTTTTGACCTTAGCCTGGTTTTGACTATGCCTCTGCCTTGTTCCATCTCTTCTTTTCCTCGCCATTCAAATCCACATTTGCACATGGATCCAGCCTCTTGATCACATTATGACCTTGCTGAACTAAAAGAGCTAAACCCTATTTGATCGATATCATCCATATTTGACTAAAATCCTCTTAGATCTTAAAAACGAAGCGTAATCGAAGGCTTTGTCTCCTGGTGGATTCCCCAACAAATCGCCAACTGCTGCCAACAGACCAGGACAATTACTGAGTATCTGGCAGCCTTTCAGGTGGGTTTATTGGACATGCAGCCGGGCCAATCAGGGTGTCTGTGATTCTGCCTGTATTTAATCTGAAATGAGACGAGTTCTACTTATTTACCCACAGGGATGCACCCTACAACCCCTTCCATCCGCCCCCTTTCCCAGCAACATCTCAACTGTATCTCTCCTCATCCATGAAGAGCTGCAACTAAAGTGGCTCCGGATCACTCCAGCCGCCCGGGAATACCAGCAATCAATTACTTTCCCGAGGTTAGAGGGTAATTGCAGGCAAGCAGAAATACGAGTGAGCATGCGGGGCTTTGGTGGAATCCCATTAACCGAAGCAAGGCGTAAATTCCCCTGTTGACATGTTTGAAACATTTCGCGCAGTGAGATATGAAGCTGCATTTCCTTCATGCACACTTCAGCAAATTAAGTGAATTAATACAAGCTGCAATTATAAATGATAGGAAAATGAGCATTAACATGTGCAATAATTTACCAGTTCTGCTCGAGTTCAACTGATTTATCATTTTAGATAAAACAACAATTTGTAATTTAAAATGAGATTTACTTCATTTTCTGAGTGAATGGTATGTAACCATTGATGAACAGCAATAAAATTATCTCCTTAGAAGTTTTCCAAATAAGCATTCATTCAATAAAAATCAATAATCTGGGTGTTTCACATAATTCTTGAGTCTCAACCGGATATTTTTCACTGATCTATTTTAATATGGACCTGCAAACACTGGTGAACTGGCATTTAATATGGGAGAAACTTCAATTATAGTCATTTTCCTAAGTCCACTACAGCAAAGACTTAACAGAAAATTAAATCCTTTGGAACGAAGATGTTTTTTAAACCCTTTTGATGAAATCCACAAAAAGCAGAATCATTTATTTAGGATATATGGATCGTATCATTTATGATACAATGGGTGAATTGGTAAGTTTTTGCTAACAACATTAGTTTAAGATACAAAATTATTGACATGAGTGTTTAGGAGAAAAAAAAAAGCATCTCTGTCTCAAATTTGATCCACACATTTTTAACTTGGTGTAACTGTATTATAAAGAATTGCTAACACATTTTACATTCTTTCAAAACAGAAAGTAGTCGTAAAAAAAAACAATAGAGGATTTATTTTTACTGTAAAGTTGTGAAAATGAGCTCAACTTTTTTCCCACCAAAAATGTTTTTGAGATTTCATGGAAGCAGCCATTTTTTTTTAATTTTCAGGAAATGTCCTTCTACTGCCCCTAGTGGAATGGCGATGCACTACATGGTGAAAAACATTATCTAAATTATAGATTAGTTTTTAAAGTCCAACTATATGTTTTTCTATGGTAAAATCTATGTAGGATCATATTTTAATTATGATTACACAGCTTTCAAAGACATATTTTATTCTCATTTGGGCTGTGGGCGGTACTGTTGGTGCAGAAGTTAGCCTCGACCAATTTCCCATCACCCCTTTGCTTACACTCTCTCTCGTTAGCTTATAGCACCTCACAAGCCTTAACTATGGTTAGCATATGAGTAAGCAGCACAGTTGGCAGCTCAGACCAGGAAAATGAAGACATTAATGGATATATTTGTCTGTAAGTTGATGCTTAAGAATCGTAGTGGAGCAAGGAGACTTTTTCCCGCCCATGTTCGTTTTTTCAAACATCTGGTTTTCATCTGCTCCTAATACAACGCAGTTTGAATAAAAAAATGCTGTTTTAATCTTAAATTGTTTATACATGTTATCCATTATGAGAAAAATGCTACAAAAACATGTTAAAAGCACAATTTTCATTGGAGTCTATCAGTATGGAGAGTTTGAGTCATGCTAATGAGATAGTTGTCAGAAACGCATGTTTTACATATGATACTAATGATTGCATTGGGTTAATGCTGAGCTTCACAAATATAAACCAACCTAAATGTAGCCTGCAGACATCATGAACAAACACTAACAGTTTGTGTGTTTAAGCCTCTTTAGGGATTCTGTGATTTATTTGTTCAATTGTTTCAGCAAAACGACATTTTCCAAATCTTTAAGTGTTATAGGACTGTTTACCTAAAGATTCTCCGACCAACATAAAAACACCCCAGAAACAGTTACTATTCCGAAAGATAAAATCACAAAAGGAACGTGCAGGTCAGTTAGAAGGTTCAGAATAAATACAACATTTTAAAAACGAGTTAAAAGACTTTATAAGGGCTGGAGGATTCCCAAAACACAAAAATTCCTGTATTAATTCATGAAAATATTTATTATTTTTCTACAATTTTGCATTTAAGGGTTCATTGGAGCTAAAAGTGTTGATGACATCAACTTAAAGATTAATTTTCAGTCAAATCTCCTTCATCTCAGACGGTGGCAACTGGTGCAAACAAAATAATCATTTATGGTTATTTTTTTCTAATATTATGGGCATATTGGTGCTAAAACAAAGGAAGAAAATAAAATATGCTTTATAATTTTTATCTTATTTTGAATATTATTATTTTAAGTCCTGATTCGTCACATTTGTAGGTAACAATAAATATTGAAAAAGGTTAAACTCTAAATATTTCTATAAAATTTCCGGAGTGAAGACGTCAATAGCTACCCATTCAGCCAGCATGGACGAGATGTGAAAACAGTGTTCCCCTGATTTGCTCCCCGTCTCACTATAAGCTGCTATAAAGGGAAAAGCCGAAGGGAAGCTTCAACAGACTCTGACAGGCTGCCACAGAGCTGACACAGTGAACCGGAGGCCGACACTTTAAAGCATAACTGAGTAAAAGTGCTGCTGACCCCCACTCTGTGTCCGACGCCGCTGCTACCTGCTATTTTTACAGAATGGAAGACGATGTGAGTCACCGGCTCAACCCTCATCCATCAGTACCAATCCATCGCAGTGAAGATGTGAATCGGCCACAGGGCAGCGAGACTGTTTCTTAAAGTTTAAAGACAGAACTATGGCTCTGATGTAACCAGACTGAGATCACAGCAAAAGGATTCTACATGACTGGAAGGTTTTATTGGATGACATTTAATCAGGCTTTAGTATAGTTTAGTTTTAATAATAATAATCTGAATAGTGACCGCAATGGTTATGAATTGCAATTCATGAATAAACTGGGAAAAAGAAACAAAACAAACAATAAAAAAAGAAACTCGCACCAAAGATTAGTGTATAACTAAACTTCAGACTGTTTTTTTCATTTCTAAGTCATCAGAATCTCTTAATAGTCACCAATGAGATTTAACTGTAACCCACAAGATTTGAGTCAACCAAATCTCGTCGGTCACAACTCAAATCTCGTGAGCCGTGACCAAATCTCGTTCACATGAACTTAATGAATCATCAGACACTAGCTGTGTTTCCATTGACTATAAAGTTGCACAAATTGGATTTGCGATACTAAATTTGCCTTATGGAAACACGACAATTTCCAAAAAAGAATAAAGTTTTTGTGCTTGGAGGAGGTGGTTTTTGAGGCGTATCGAAAATGACATATTTCCCAAAACTGCTACAGTAAATTTCTACTAGTTACCTTTTTTTGGAATAATTACTGTATTTGAGTCAAACACCAGCAGATCCACCTTAAATGTAAGTGAAAAAGTGTTGTCTTGTTTTCTGAAGACCAGTCCAACTGGGATTAGGTTATAGTTTAAGTATTTTG
>NC_050534.1:18328069-18333582 GCF_002922805.2 Oryzias melastigma | reverse complement strand
CCCCCACACAAATGAAAGTCTGAAAATAAGCCTGAGACCATAAGGAATCCTCTGACTGTAACAGGTGACCAATTAGCACCTTAACAGTCCAGAACAAACGGCTCTATTATTTTAGAGATTACTTTAAGAGCCGATTTGAAAGGTGGAAAATGGAACTTTCTGCAATCCTCTGAAATAAAACCCTTTTATTTTCAAACTTTTTGAATTAAAGATCACAAAAGTGTTTTTTCAAAGGCAGCGGTGACTCCAGGAGGAGTGAGCTGTCCAGATGAAGGCTGACCTTTCTGTGTGTTCTACTAGGATTTGTGGCTTCTACCTAACATGTAGTGACTCCTTACAAACCTTGACCTTAAACAATATTATACTCTCAAAATACAGACTCAGGCTAATTGTTTAAAGTAACCAACAAAAACCCTGTTTTCTTCTATGTTTGCTTCAAGGCTGTTGACTGTATTAAAATGGTCCTTTTTTGATAAAAAGACAAAAGAATGCACAAAAAACACATCAAATAAGATTCATAAGCTCTTGGGAAGAAAACAGAATTAACAAGAGTGTTTGACTCCTAAAATGGTTCAAAATTAGTCTTTAATCTAAATTTTTCAGAGGAGTTCTTACTGTTTTGTTGTTCCAAGGAAAATTTCACAGCAAAATAAAAATCTCTGAAGTTCCTTAAACATCTTCGTCAATGAAGACATCACATCTTAACCCACAAATTAAACCTTCTAATCTAGTTTCGCTGTAAAGCTGCCGTTCCTCCACATGTTTGGTATTTCTCTTCAATCTGAGCCCATCCTCTGATCTGAAAGACTCTGACAGGTTGATTTTGGCTGCTTTGAACGCTGCTGGCACATGTTTCAACATTTTTAACAGAACTTGACGTTAAGTCCAAATCTTTTCTTGGAGAGGTTCTCATAATAATAAAAAAAACATATCATCAAATAAATCAATAAATATCCGGCCAGCAGCAGCTCTAACAAACCGATGTGTAAATGTCTCTGTACGGCGGCCGTCCATTTCAAGTGACACCGGCCAGGCACATATAAAAGTAGACCAATCTGGACGCCTGTGTGCCGCCGTCTACATTTGTGACCACGCCAACGGTTTAATTGGACCATACCATGCTTTTCTTGTGTTTTTCAGAGTAAACTATATCCATATACTGTATATATGATCATTTATTACCTTTGGAATGCTTAAAAAACTATTTATGAAATATGACTTGTTTTTGTAAACTCTTTTATATCTCAGAGGAACAGCCTTTTGCTCCTTGAGGGTGCCGCCCATTTCATGATGTCATCATAAAGCTGTCCTCATCAGCATGTCATCCACAAAAAAAATCAGTAATCCATTTTTTTTAAAATTGATGTATATATAGTTTAAGCATTTGTCCAGAAATTTGGCACAGACAGAATGGTGATGGTAATGGGTTCATGAAATTCTGTCAAAAAATGCCGACAACACCACTAGAGGAACATTTCAGGGTTTATTGAAGAAGAAAACATAGTTCTGATTATCACTGGCTGTGAACGTTTCTGTTCTCTTTGAAGCATCATTAACCTCATATCAAAACTTCTTTTTACACTTACCTTCCTGCCTTTGCTCATTCAAACCAGTTCTCCCAAATTATCACTCGCTTTTCCCACCAGGAAATAGTCTTCTCCCTTTCTCCACCAGGAAATAGACTGCTCCCTTTCTCCACCAGTGAAGTCTCTTCTCCCTTTCTCCACCAGGAAATAGTCTGCTCCTTTCCTCCACCAGGAAATAGTCTGCTCCCTTTCTCCACTAGTGAAGTCTCTTCTCCCTTTCTCCACTAGGAAGTAGTCTGCTCCCTTTTTTCAGCAGGGCATAGTCTGCTTCATTCTTCCACTTGGAAATAGTCTGCTACCTTCCTCCACCAGGAAATAGTCTGCTCCCTTTCTCCACTAGTGAAGTCTCTTCTCCCTTTCTCCACTAGGAAGTAGTCTGCTCCCTTTTTCAGCAGGGCATAGTCTGCTTCATTCTTCCACTTGGAAATAGTCTGCTCCCTTTCTGCACCAGGAAATAGTCTGCTCCCTTCCTCCACCAGGAAATAGTCCGCTCCTTTTCGATACCAGGAAATAGTCTTCTCCCTTTCCTCCACCAGGAAATAGTCTTCTCCCTTTCTACACCATGAAAAAGTCTGCTACCTTCCTCCACCAGGAAGTAGTCTGCTCTCTTTTTCAGCAGGACATAGTCTGCTCCATTCTTCCACTTGTAAATAGTCTGCTCCCTTTCTACACCAGGAAATAGTATGCTCTCTTTCCTCCACCAGGAAATAGTCCGCTCCTTTTCTCCAGCCATCTTCCCAATATCCCTGTCTACTTGCGCTGTTCTCTGATGCGTTCAGGATCCATCCCATCATGTTGTGTAGATTCTTCACCAGAAGTTTCTTCACGAAGTTTGAACGTTGAATCAAATGAGATTTATTTTTCGTTATCGCTAAACTAGCTCACAACAGATACCAGGCATCTGCACGAAGGAGGGGGGCACGCCAAGCTAGCTGATCATGGCTAGCTTTGTGGAGATAGTATAATACACTTAAACGCTCAAAAAGTAGATTCTTCATGGTATGGTCTTATTGTGTTATGATTATGCCATTTTTTGCACAACATTAATTTTCTAGGACATAGTTTCTGCAGAGTGGCAGTAGTTTATTGAACATTTAACTGTGAGTGGTGGGCGGGACCATTGGTGTGGAGCGACCCCGGCCCCCTTTCCCTTCCTGTTGCAGAGCAGAGAGGAGCAGAAAACTCATGACCCATCCAGCTTATCTTCAACAAAACAAATACCTTGTTTTCTTAAAGGACATTTTGTTTTTTTTTTCATTTTTATATAAATAAGTACTAAGAAATACCATTTTGAGCGCAATTTTCTTTATAAATGTCTTCCATCATCAGAAAAATTCCACAAGAACTTTGTAAGAAACTCTAAAATCACAACGTTTAGCCAAATTAATCTTTAATATAGTTTTATATATATATATACAGTATATTAAACATATGTCCCACGATGTTGTTCTCATGGCTCTCCTATCTTTCCTATTTAAAGAGTTTATCTCTTTGACCTTGTTGACGCCCCAGAAATTGATTCCAAGAATGTTTGTGTTCAACAAAACAAGTTATTTTTAAAGACTAAAAAAAACACATAAAAATCCACATGTAACTGTTGCTCTTTGACAAATTCCGTGACACCCAATCCTCAAGAGACATAAAAACATTTACAACCCTTTTTCTATTTTATATAGACTCAGTCACACCGTAGATGTTAACAATTCCTCGTGTCAAAACATAAAGAATAACATTTAGCTTTGGGTATATTCAGGGATGTTGGAGACCAACCGTCCAAATAAAACCACTCCACCAAATGAACCGATCTATCACTGTAAACTTACAAAGAAGGTTTTGATTTTTTGATCAATTTTAACCCAGTTTCTGTGCTGATAAATTCAGCAATTATCTTCCACCAGTTGATCATACAATTATGTAAGCGCCAGTCAGAGGATGTTTGGAGGACGCGTCACTCCCTTTTGTTCTCCAAATTTAAACAATGTTTTTTGGGGGGGAAACATGTTTTTTTCTGTCACAGTTAATAATAGCAGCGTGTCCCCTGCAGATGTTATGTAACGCTATCACAATAGAAGGGAAGGGCGGCGTTTACCGCATGCATAGGTTTATCTCTGTCATTCTGAGAGCTTCTTCGCCTGCAGGAGATTCATAACAGGATTACTACAGCAGGGATTCATGGCGACACCCACACTTCAGCGACTGTTTTAATCTTATTTACTGACAGTTTATACTCAGGCTCTGTTTTATTCTGTCCTCTCACTGTTTACAGAAGAAAATCTGACGAGTCATCGTGTTGTGTTGTGATACTGGCACATCCCTTTGAAAATGTGGTGAAAATCCTATAAAGGATTATTGTTTTGGTCTTACAGATCTTGTAGAGCAAAGGTGTTGAAGTCAATCACACAAGGGTCCAAAATCAAAAACACACCTTAGGTCGCGAGCCGAACAGGATAAACATTTATTGAACACTTTAAAACTACATTTTTAAAACTTCAAAACCATAACTTTTTAACATAATTGTGAAATAGATGTATAGCACTACCTACGATAATGCTAGTGTGAATGCTGTAAGCTGAATTTGGCCACGTAAAATGCTAGTGCTGATAGCTAAAAAAGATGATAGCTGAAAACGCTGATGGCTGAAAACGCTGATAGTTGATAGCTGAAAACGCTGATAGCTGAAAATGCTGATATTTGATAGCTGAAAACGCTGATGGCTGAAAACACTATAGCTGATAGCTGAAAACGCTGATAGCTGAAAACGCTGATAGCTGATAGCTGAAAACGCTGATAGTTGATAGCTGAAAACGCTGATAGCTGAAAACGCTGACAGCTGAAAACGCTGATAGTTGATAGCTGAAAACGCTGATAGCTGATAGCTGAAAATGCTGATAGCTGAAAACGCTGATAGCTGAAAACGCTGATAGTTGATAGCTGAAAATGCTGATAGCTGAAAGCGCTGATAGCTGAAAACGCTGATAGCTGATAGCTGATAGCTGAAAACGCTGAAGCTAATAGCTGAAAACGCTGAACCGGATAGGTGAAAACGTTGAAGCTGATAGCCAGCTAAAATATTAGCTAAATGCCAAAATAACCTAAAAACGTAAAAAAACAACTTAGGTCAGCTAAAACAGCTAGCATGTAGCTGAAATATTAGCTAAACTCCCAAATAGCCTAAAAGATCTTAGTAAATGCTAAAATATATCAAAAAGCTATCAGAATGCCAATTTTTAAAACTTCAAAACTGTAACTTTTTAACATGTTTATGAATAATAAAAAGGCAGGAATATTATTTTAGAATAAATAAACTTAAACCTTAAATAACTTTCAATATTTTACTCTCCATAAAAATACTTTTTGTCAAAATTATACAAGTTAGAAATAAGCGTAAAATAACATCGGGCTATTAATAACAATAAAATAAAATGAACCGGAGGGCCGGATCCGGCCCCCGGGCCTTGACTTTGACACAGGTGCTGTAGATGATCAAATGAATACACAATGTCACAGATTATATTTGTTCATCTGCCTCCATATGAGCTAAGGTGACGGTTTAATCATTGATTGTATATGAGAACTGGAGTGAGTGACCCCTCCCCCCGGCGTTCCAAACAGGATGCCTGATATACACTCTAATGCAGCAGCAGCAGTGCAGTGGGGGGCGGAGCCAAGTGGGCGGTCTGCTATTACAATTCCAACGAGGAAGCTGACTATTATTTTATTTTAAGATGGGACCAACATGAATTTTCCACAATAATAATCATCAGCGTCGTCTAAAACTTGCAGAAACTCTGTGGTTCTCCGGGAAAGTCCCGCCCCCCGACGCCGTGGCCGGTGAGCAGTTCAGTATGGACAGACACGCCCCCACCTGAGAGCAGGTTCTAACCGAACCTGGAATCCAGCTCAAAATTCTCCCCCCAAAAATGTTGT